>NC_081568.1:103492042-103511708 GCF_022355385.1 Mustela nigripes
TTTATGTATTTATTTGACAGAGAGAGAGATCACAAATAGGCAGAGAGACAGACAGAGAGAGAGATGAGGAGAAGCAGGCTCCCTGCTGAGCAGAGAGCCCCATGCGGGACTCGATCCCAGGCCCCCGGGATCATGACCTGAGCTGAAGGTAGAGGCTTAACCCACTGAGCCACCCAGGCGCCCCTATAGCCCTACTTTCTTACCTCTGTAGCTGTGGTGCCTTCTTGGCTAAACTGTTCATTGCACTGGCCTCCTCCCTGGTTTCCCTGCCCCCCCCCTTCATCCCAGGCCCTGTGTCAGCCTGAAGTTCTCACCTAGCTTTGAATGCCACGGGCTGATGCTTCCTGAGTCCTGAATTATAAGTGTGGGACTTCCTCCAGTTGCTCCTCTGTTCGTCCTTAAATGTGCAGGACAAAAGGGAAGGGAAGGCAGGCAAGACTGGGGCATGCCAGAAGTGTGGTAGAGAGCAGAGGCTTTTTAAGAGCAATTTGGGCTCCTAATTCCAACTCTACCGGCTAGAGGACGTCACTCAAGAGAATTTTCAAATTGGTAAAAACATTTACCTAAGGATTAGGCATTATCCTGAGGACTTTGGTAGCCATTTTAAAAGTTTAATGTGCCTGCTGTATACACTGTCCCCAATAAAGGTTAATTCCTTGCCCTGTCCCTATAATGGGCAAAATAAGGCATGCTTGGTGGGCTAAATTACAGTATTCAAAAAGGCTGTGTGAATCTGGGTCAGATGATGCCATGTGGGCACAGAGGGGGTGTGAGCTGGCTAATGGGGGCAGATAGGAGCCATTTTTAGGCATTAGACTCAGACCCTGAGTCTCCCCAGAGGTTATCTTTGGGATCAAACGCCAAACTAACAGTCCTGGATATTAGGGCTCAGGAACTTCCTACACTCAAGAAACTTCCATGTTGTCTCTTTTTTCCCTTCTCAGTGTTTACTTCTTCCTAATATTTCATCTTTGTATGTCCCATCTCCACCAACTTGTTTATTGACTTTCTTGGCTTCTTCCTTTCCTGGATTCTCTGTGGTTTTTCTACTGTATCCTAAAGGATGTGTATGCTGGTTTCTTTGTGTGTTTATACATTAGCTCATTTAGAATGCTTCCCTTGCTTTGGGGTCTCCAGGCACACGAGCAAAACAAACTGTTAGAAGCAAAAGGACAGCTGTGGTTCTTCTTGGAGGGAAGGACAGACTGAGCAGACGGGAGCACCTCGGGAAGTTCCGGTCACCGCTGAGTAGCTCCCAGCACCCCCACAGGGTCTGATCTCACGTCCCCAGACCGGCATGCCTGTCCTCAGGGAGTTTCCTTGTCTCCATGCCAGTGTCATCGAGTCACGGCCCTAGCACCCATGACACTGAACCACGTAGTGGAGCCGAGAGTAACACAGTTACTCAATTCTTTTCTTCCAGGCCAGAAATAGTTCCTGGCTCAGGTTTAAGAGCGATTTGTATTCCTTGTATGCATTTCTATGATTACCAGTGACACCCATTTTCTCTTTAGCATAGTGATCAAAAAAGCATCACTTTACGTTATTTTAGTAAGGAGCGTACATATTAGGAAAAGAGAGTCAGGACTCCCAGCAGTGAAAGGCCCTACGTGAGCAACAGAGTCGTGGTCGGGGTCTCTAAACGCTTGGGGAATTGCTAGGGTGCCCTCCTGTACTAGGTCCCCAGGGAGCTCAAGCTGCTTTGGGGAGGAGAGGAGTAGGTGGACCTCGTGATAGAACACACGCGGGGCCCAGTGAGACAGGCCCTTCTCCTCGTCCTGAAGTCCTGCATGGGGGAGCCTCAGACTTCCATCCGCCGGATGTGTTAAGCCCAAACGCTTTCATTTCAGCCCTGGTCTACCAACCAAGAAAAACCAGCCCACTCTCGTGAAGTCCAAACAAGGAACATTCTTCAAACAAACCAGCTGTTTCTCTAACACATTCAGAGGGCCCTCTAATCAAAGGGCTTAATTTTAAAAAAGAGCTCATTCAGAAAGAACTTATTGCTTTCCTGGGTGTGTAGATATGAAGCCAAAATGACAGCTAAATGACTCCTCATGGCGAACGCCACAGCCTTTCCTCCGACTCTAGAGGCCCCGCCCCCTCACTTCCGGTTTCCAGGCCTGTCCTGGGACTGCCTCCTCCGGTGGAGTTCCCTGGTAGGCGATCTTCCTGGTGGGGAGTCGGATTTCCCCCACCCTCCTTCCTTGCTAACACCGGTGGTGGCCCTCTCCTCACTCATCGCAGTGTGGACTTGAATAATCCCAGTTACAAAATGCTGGCATAAGAAGCAATTCCAGTTCTGATTCACTTAATGTAAATAAAGGCACTCTAAGACGGGTTTTCTTGAAGTGGGGGAGTGCTCGCGCGCGCGCGCGCGCGCGTGTGTGTGTGTGTGTGTGCGCGCGCGCGCGCGTGTGTGTGTGTGTGTGTGTGTGCGCGCGTGCGTGCGCGCACTAATATTCTCTGCCTCGCACTGCAAGACTCTGGTCTGAAGGCAAGCTCCTACTTCCTGGTTTGCTTGACTGCTCCAAGTCCCTTGGCGTGTGGAGGCCCTTACCTCGTGAGGCCTGTGGAGAAGAGGTGGTGTAGGGAGAGAGAAAGAGCATATGTTTGTGTGAAGTGTGTGTGAAATCCTGTCCCCTTGGAGTAAAAAGCCCGGACAGATCTCTTCTTCCTTAATGGGATTAAAATGAGGCGTTTCAAAACAGGTGACATTTTATTTCTCTACCAGCTTGAGTCTCCAGTGAGGGCTCAGCTGGGCACAGTGGGATTTGAAAAGCAATCTGGGAGGCGCGCCACTTCAATTGCTCTCTTAAAGAGTTATGAAAGAAAGTTAAAGGTGGCTGTTTCTTGGTGGCTGCTTTGTGGGTTGTCTGATGTCCTTTCTGCGTTTTGTGTATTTTCTAAAATTGTTACAGTGGTAAGTTTTATCTCTGTTGTCAGACAAATAATAAAGGTTATTGAATGAGATATCTTAAGCTCAATGATTTGTAACTTGGGTGAGTTAGTTTGAGAATTAAATTGCCCTTCCGGTTTCCTGATGGTCCACAGTCCTGGAGTCAGGCCCCGGGCAGCATGAGTCATCCCTCCTCTGTTTTGTGCCACCTGTTGGGTGGCTCCTGTGGCAATGGGACAAAGGTGAAAGTTATGGGGTAGGCCCCTCTGCAGCTGTTCCAACCGACCTGCTCCTGGTGGTCAGTTAGGACGGCAGCCAGAGTGAGCAGGTCTTTTGACCACCTAAAAATGAACCAATCTGCTCAAGTTGAGGCTATGCTTCACGTTGGGGGAAAAATCGATTTTAAAGTTTAAGTGGTGACTGGGAGAATAGTAACTACTTCAGTATGTGAGGCTGTTCAAGCAGCCTGGGAAGAAGCCCAGAGGGCAAGGAACAGAGGCTTCCAACCAAGAGCCTTGTGAGTGAGTCATTTTGGAAGTGGAGTCTCTGGCCCCAGACAAGCCTTCAGATGACTAGATAGCCCAAGCCAGCTGCTTGACTATCATCCCATGAGAGGCCCTGAGCCAGACCCACCCAGTTAAGCCACTCCTAGAGTCCTGACCCCACAGAGTGTGTGAAGTAATAAATGTTTATTGCTTTATGCTGCTAAAATTGGGGGTTATTTATCATACAGCAATAGAGAAAAATTCACTCTTCTTAACGTTTTATAAGCACTCCTACCCTCTCCTGACCTTCCTCTGATAACTTACTTTATAGTTTGCACTCTTGTGGGCAATGACTGACACATTTTTTTTCAGTTCTGATATTTTTGCTATGTTTATTTATTTAATAGTTTTATTCAAATGTAATTTACATACCATAAAATGGGCCAACGTGTTAAAAAATTGTCAAGTTACATAAAAGTTCCCATTTTTACCACTTTAAAGTATACAATTCAGAGGCATGTTGTGCCAACAGCACCACTGTCCAGTTTCAGAATGTTCTCGTCGCTCAAATGGAAACTCCCCACTGACACATCTTAAAGGCTAAAGTAACTTTCTGTTCCTCAGATCTGGGACAATCATGTAATAACAAAGAAAAACAATTAAGTCAATAAAACTTTTCTTCAAAGCGAATTTGGAGTGAAACAACATTAATATGAATCTATTCACATTCTTACACAGAATAAAGAAACCTAACAAGATACATTCTACTAGGGATAAAATAAAATCTCAAATGATAATTTTACAACAACTAATTTTTACAAGTCCCTTTAAATTCACAGAGTGTAGAACACCCATGTTATACTTGGCCACCACTGGACTAGAACCAGGGCAGCCCTGGGGGCAGAGCAGAGAGGGCAGACAGGTGTCCTGTAGTGATGGCCTCTAGTCTTTTGGTATTAAAAGACACTGAGATTAGAAGGATCCAGAGAAACATCTGGGCTCAGTTAGTTCATGGTATCTGCCACAGGTGTAGGGGTGCCAGGTGATGGCATTTTGACCAGCTGTTTGCCAACCCAGGAATGGGGGACAGGTTGGTAATATGTGTCTTTAGTTCTAGCACCATTTCCTTCCAATCATCTTGTTTTACTACTCTGCATATTAGTAGAGACCAGAAAATATTGCTATTGAATTGGAGGACAACTACACAAGGACCTATCACACATTATTGGCTGGTTTTAGTTTCTAGTGTCCTACGAAAAATAGAACGGAGGGTTATTGCCAAAAGAGTATCTTTGGCAGGTGTGTTTCTCCTTTTTTCCCCTGGAGAGGACATTATGGCTTCACTATGGAGTGTCTGTGACCATCCAGATATGCATACTCTGCTCCTACCCCGGGAGGGCAGCTTGAAACAGAAAAGCAACAGTTGGAGGATGTGTTTAGCTCACTGCACTTGCATGGTGTGCAACTTTTTCATTTGTTCAACTGTCCATTCATTCATTTAAAAAAAAGTACCGACTGATTCCTTTGTAACAGGCACTGGTCCAGGCATTGGTGACAAGCAGTGAAAAAAACAGTGGAGCTCATGGGGAAAAGAGTATAGATTTTGCACATAGGTCTCAGAGTCTGACATTCTTGAGAGCTAATCTGGATTGATCTGCATTAGTAGGACATGAGTGGGACTAAGAAAGGGCTGGCAGGTCCAACAGCACATCCTCTTTCCCCCACCCCAGAACCTCAATACAAATAGTAAAAGTGTAAATAAGGGAAACATGGATGTGGCCTCCTTTGCTTTCCTGAGGCCCATTATCTCAGATGCTGGCCATTTCCTTTCAAACTTCCCATTTCCAACATCCCAAGACAAAGTTACTATTTCCCAGGGTTTCTCCTCATTGCTAAGGAATAGCATGCAACTTGTAATACATTATGAGACAAAGCCACAACCATGACAATAAACTCTAGGCAACTTACAAAAGTCTTCCCCAAACAGATGACACAGACCCGAGCATCACCCGCCCAGCCCCTTTGTGTCCACCATGAGCATGTCTGCAGAGCCAGACTTGATCACCTTCTCTGGGCAGGGCTCTAGCTTCAGCATTAGAGGCCAGAGGAAGGCAGGGCACAGCAGTCTTCCAAAAACCAGCGGTGCTCAGAGTGCAGAGGCAAAGCAGCCTTCCCAGGCACAGGATGACTGAGTCAAAAGGAGGTTGGGAAAAGAAGCACAGGGGAGAGGGGGTAGCAGGAAGTCTAGACAAAATGAGCAATGGCTGGGGGAAAAAAAAACTGGGGATAAAAACACATTTCTTTATTGTAATAACCAAAACCAAAAAGCAGGCTTATTGCCATGCTGACCGTAAGTATAAAATGGGCCTTATGCTCCATGATGAGATGAGTGACAGGGTGAGTGAGTGAGGGGTGAACCAAGGGGGGTTATTCACATGGAATGCCTGAACATGATCTCTCACAGACAGGGAGATTCCCTGGCCAACAGAACCATTAAAAACTGTCTGCTCCCTACATTTGTTACAAGGAACATGAGGCACTCCAATAAAACCCAGCTATTGGCAGAGGGAGATCTAACATCTGACTTGCAAGGCAAAAAGAGCCAGCTGTTCCAGCCTCCAGGACTCAATAAGAACTTCCTATTTCAAGTCAAGTTCCCAGCTGTCCCACGGCTCAGGAACAAGAGGTTGAACTCGGCCACCCTCTCCCCCAGACACATACCGTGGCCAACAACAGGAGTGTTCCAGGTTTTATCAGCTTCTTAAATGCACTGGGGGTTGCAATGAGATAACTTAGCATGATTGAGGACCAAGAGAAAGCCAGGGGAACCCAAATTGGGACAGAAAATGAGATGAGAGATACAGGAGTAAAGGCCTGAAGTCCAACCTGTAACAGAAAGGTGGTGTGACACCCCGGGGCTGAAGAAGTCTTACGCCCAGGGGCCCCAGGCCCCAGTGTCCTTGGGGTCACAGCGTGGGTCCTGTGCTGGGAAGTGCACAGGCACTGAGTGTTTGTGGTAGAACTGTAGGCGGGAAAGGAGCTGCTTGACAATATGGGGATGGTCTCTTGACAGGTCATGTCTTTCTTCTGGGTCCTGGTCAATATCAAAGAGCCAGACGGTCTTGGTCGGTGGGTCCGATGAGGGTATCACAGAAGCATTGTTTTGAGATGGTGGAGGAAACCAGCAACCACAGCCTGGCAAAGAAATGCAAGGGTTTACTGGGGGAAGAAGCATCCTAGGCAGGTTCAAACTTCAAGTAAGACTATGGAAGAAGGCTGAGTGGGGACGCGGGCAGGAACACGTAAAACAGACGCGGCCCTTGACACAGTATCTACACCTGTCTCAGACACTGACTTCCAGTGCTGTAACTAGACCTGGTTCATGGCTTCACAACCAGGGGCTTCCAGGCCACGAAAGCGCATGCGTATGTGCATGTGGGGGCGGGGGGAGGGTAATTTCCGGTTGTCACATTGACTTAGGGGAGGTGCTACTGGCGTACCATGCCAATGGGCCAGGGAGGCTAAGATACCTTGCAATACATGGTACGCTACCAGACAAAGAAGAATTGTCTGGCCACAAATGCCAAGAATGTCATCATTATAAACAATGCTTAAAGGCATCACGGTCTTAACCATCACACCCCACGTTTTAAAAGTATGTAAAAAACGTCACTTTAAGGGGATGTGCTCAGGGGAAGCAACCACCTCCCTCAGCTACGCAATTGGTTGAGGATGTGACTTTCAGAGTTTCTCCTTGCTAGCTAGATGTGCTGTCCTTGACAACCACACGTCTCCGAAATCCTTATTTTCCATGACACATTAGAGCGGCTTCCTTTCACCCCCCACCTGCAGTTAATTTTCAGTCTTCTTTTGTCAGAACAGTAGATCAAACCATTCTTCCCCATTCAGCAGACCCAGAGGTATATGCTGCAAAAGGTAGTCGTCACTTTGGTAAAGTTTTCCTCGCTGTTCTGGGTGGGGGGAATGCTGAGCATTCTACCTGGGTAGCCGGTGAGAAGTTTCCAATTCCTGTGTCTAATTGCAGCATGGAGAGAAGTATTGAAGGCAAAATATTCTGGGCCAGAAGAATCATCCTTTGGTGGAGCCAGGCTCATCCCAGGACCTGGAAGAAACAGTGCGGAAGCATTAGATCACTGTTACAGAAATGCATCGTTATAAATCAACATTTAATATCCTCCTTGTAGAATGGTAGATTTTATTCAATGCCTGAGTGTAAATGCACATCCCACCACAGAAATGAATCTTCTATTAAATATAAACAGAAAGCTATAGTTCATTAAACCTCAGTCATAAACCACCACAAATATAAAAGGAATCCCACCGAGATTAGAACACTAATTCATCCTTAAAATCCCAACGTTCTGCCAACGTACAGCTGGCTTTATGTGGAATAGTGTTCTGTTACAGCAGTGCAGGTTGTTTTCTGTGTGCCTTTTTTCCTTTCGCTGTTAAATGATCGAATTAGATGAACACATTTTCTATATATATTTATCCCTATGTAGATAATGGAATAGATTATAACATGTACACTTTAATGGAGTCTGTCTCAAGCCATGAGAGTTCAATTCTGCCATGATCAATTATTTAACCACACTGATGAAATTTAAAAGTAACTGAGCAATGCTTAGTTAACTATTCAGACAGGATAATTAAGGTTTTAAGAATGACTTGGTATACAAATTCTTGGTTATATCATGGATTACATTAAAGTCATCTTGGGGTTTTATACTAATTGATTATTAGGTTTTTGAGGGGAGCAATTAATAGTACTACTCCCCCACCTTCTTGAATTTGGAACCAATTGAAAGGTGGACACCAGAAGGTTAGAGCTAAAAGTATCACCTTTCTTACTGATAAAGCTGATTGGAGAGAAGATAGCTTCAGATTTGGGGCAGAGAGTCCTTCCTACTAACTGACCCTTGACTTAGAAAGACTAAACCACCCATCACCAATCTTGCTGGACACCCATTGGGCTTCCTCAGAGTGGAGAGCAGACTGGACTGTTTACCTATATCCTGGGGACAGTCTGGCCCCCAAATTAGACAGGCAAAATGTCCGAAACGAGCATGCTCAGTTCCTTCTTTTGAATAACTCCCTCTGTGGCCTGCTTGTGAGGAGTGACTAAGGTGCAGCAAGAGAGACCTGAGTTCTACTCTAGTTAAAGACCCTGGTGGAGAAGGCACTTGGGTGGCTCAGTCAGTCAAGCCTCTGCCTTCAGCTCAGGTCATGATTCCCAGGGTCTTGGAATCAAGCCCAGTGTTGGGCTCCCTGCTCAGCAGGGAGTCTGCTTCTTCCTCTCCCTCTGCCACTCATCCCAGTGTGCTCTCTCTCTCTCTTTCTAATAAATAAATGAAATCTTAAAAAAAAAAAAAAAAAAAAAAAAAGATCCTGGTGGATCTGTGAGGGCAAGGTATGGAGGCCCCAACCTTACTCATACCTATGTATGTTTCAAGGCCTCGATTTAGGGACTAACTATAAAACATCTACTCTGTTTTCAGTCTATATTTACCTGTCAACTTTTCAAACATGGTCACAGCAATCGCCTTGGGTGCACTTTCAAATGCTGCCAGATCACCTGCCCGAGAGCTAATAGCTCTGTGTGAGAGAGAGAGAGATGTTGGGAACAATCCCCTCTCCACCATGGCAGCTGGCCCATCTCTCCACCATCCTGTCATAAAGACTCTGAGAGTGCCCTCCTCCCTGCCAGAGCTGATACCCAGGGCTTCTTGTGGAAAGCACTGTCTGTGAGGGAAAAGACAGGGTCCCATTCCTCTAGTCAGTCTTGTGGCAATGGCTCTGGAGGGACATACTGGAGATAGAGCCAATAAACGTCAGTGGTTTCAGACCTTCAGTCTTCACAATCACATACCAACAAATCGTTAGCACCGAACAGCAGATCTTTTTGACTTTTTGTTTCTCTGCCTGATTGTGGATATTTTGGCTCTAATACAAACAGATGCTTGCCCAGACAGAGGCACAGAGGATGTCTATTGTAGGAAATGCAGTCTCAATACACAGACTGGGGTGCTACTGTGAGCCCTCATGATTTACTCCTCACAAGCTTGCATAAAGGACACATTTTGATACCAGAGAATGTTAAATCAAACAAGCATGCTTTGAAAACATAAACAAGGAGAGGAAATTTAGCTGTCTCGGCTATGCTTATATTTATATACATTTTTTCTTAAAACAAACAGGAACATAAAATACCTAAACAATAAATAAGTCTAAGACTAAATGACGGAAGATGCTATTATGTCAACTCCGCTTTTTTTCTTATTGAGAAATTAAACAAAAAGAAAATTACAAGGAATAATCTGCCTAACACCCCGTGAGCCTACACCTAGAATATTAACATTTTGTCATGTTTGCTTTAAAAAAGAAAAAAAAAAAAAAAAGGAAACAACAATGAAAACAAAGGGACAGTTTCCATGTGACAATTTGTCCCTGTCCTCAATCTCAGTCCCCTCCTCCTGAGGCTGCTGCCATCACGGTTTCAGAGCACAGTGAATCCTGCCTACAGCCATTTAAAAACAGAGTGACATATGCATGCATCAAAAAATAATTATCTAGACCTGATTTATACTTTAAAAATGTCCATGTGCATGTTATGCTATACATATTCTGCAACTTGCTTTTTTCCTCCACTGCAGTATTTTTAGAGCTCTCTGATTATGTTCGTGTATATATATTTCTTTTAACTGTTTAGTATTTCACTATATAAAAAGTCATATTTTATTTAGCCATTTTTCTGTTAGGCATTTCAGTTACTTCAATTATTCTTCTGTTTTTCCTACTACAAACTCTCTTGCCATGAGCACTGTTTTCCACATCTCCTTGCGCAAGTTTCTCTAGGATTTGTGTCTAGGAGCAAAACTGGTTGCAAAGTGCACAGCTTTCCAACTTTCTAACACATACCAAATGGCCCTCCGACCAGCAATGTCTCCCTTTCTCCATACCTGATAGCTGATACTTTCAGACTTAAAATTTATGCCTAACTAAACATGTTAGACAGAATCTTCATTTTTTTAAATCATTCAGTCTGCAGGAATTATCTTTCTTTTTCTGTGTCAATCCAAGGTTTGCTTTAAAAAACATTTTTAAATAATACCCATTGAAAAAAGTGCACAGAAGATGCTGATGAAGACTGGACACTCCTGTAGACACAGCCCACTCAAGAGACAGGACTTCCTAGGACTTTAGAAGCCCGTGTGGGCAGCCTCCAGTCTCCATCCTCCTCTCAAAGGTAGCTGCCACCCAACAATGAGTTCTTTCTGCCTGTTTTTGAGTCAACGGAAACCACACAGCGTGTTCTTTATCTCAGGCTCCGACTGTCTCATAATGTTTGTGAGATTCACCCTTGGTGTTGAGGTTGTCTGTTCCCAGCACTTCATTCATTTTCATTGCTGGATGTTATTCCCTTGCATGACGGTTCCACAGCCTCTTGCTTTCAGAGTTAGAACCCACAGGGAACTGATTGCTGTGTGTGAAGTGAGGCAGCACTCGAGATTCATTTTTCAAAGATGGCTACCATCTGACCAAGACTGTTGAAAAGACTCTTCTTTTCTACTCATCTGCAGGGATACCTTTGTCAAACACCTGATTTCCATTTGTGGTGAGTGTCTCCGAAGCAGTACAGTCCAACAGAACTTTCTTTATGGATGGAAATGTTCTCTATCTGTGCAGTACATCGCAGGGACCACTCGTTGCACATGGCTACTGGGCTTGAGAAATGCAGCTAGTACAACTGAGGAAATTAATTTAAACTTAATTGTCACACATGACTTGTGACTACTGCATTGGATAGCTGAGCTCTAGAGTTTCTGTTCTGTCCTCCTATTTGTAGGATAAGGATATTTGTCTATCCTTATGGACAAATAAGGATATTTGTTTATACTTATGCTAATACTAAACTATCTTAATTACTATAGATTTATCATACGTTCTTCTATCTGCCAATAAAGTCCCCAAATTTGTTGTTCTTCCAGACTGATTTCATCATGATTGGCCTTTTGCATTTTCAATAAAAATTTTAGGAGCAGCTTGTTCAATTTCACAAACTAGCTGGTGGGATATCAATTATTATTATTATTATTATTTTTAATTTTTTAATTTATTTGACAGAGAGAGAGAGAGAGCACAAGTAGGCAGAAAGGTGGGCAGAGAGAAAGCAGGAAGCAGGCTCCCTGTTGAGCAGAGAGCCCGATAGGGGGCTCTATCCCAGGACCCTGAGATCATGACCTAAGCCGAAGGCAGAGGCCTTAACCCACTGAGCCACCCACGTGCCCCCCACTTTTTAAAAATTTTTTTAATTTATTTGACAGAGAGAGAGAGCACAAGTAGGCAGAAAGGTGGGCAGAGAGAAAGGGGTAAGCATGGGATATCAATTATGATGGTATTGACTCCAGGGAGCAATTTGGGGGTATTGCTGTTTTAAAATATTCAGACTTACAATTCACTAGTATGGTGGATCCCTGTATCTTCTCTTGATAATAGTTTATGATTTTCTGTGGAAACGTCTTACACATCTTTCCTTATGTTTAGTCCTAGTTGTATAATGTGGATTATTAGTACTATAAACAACATTTAAAAATTGATTTCATACTCTGGATGCTGTATATAAAAATATAATTGGCTTTTTTAGATATTGACCTTGTTCCCTGTGACTTTGCAAAATTCATTTGTTAATTCTAACCTCTTGCTTAGAGAACCTTTGGATTATCTACACATCCTATCATGTCACCTGCAAATAATGACACTGCTTCTCCCCATCTTACATGTTTTAGTTTTCTTTTTCTTACCTTGTGACACTGGACAAAACCTCTAATATAAATTTGAATAAAAGTAGTGATTGAGTTTCTGTCTCATTCCTGATTTCTGGGGAAAAGCTTTTAATATTTTACTATTAAGTATGATGTCAATATAAAATTTTTATAGCTATGCATTATCAGATTAAAGAAGATCCTACTCCCAATTAACTAAGTTTTTAAAATCATAAATGAATGTTAAATTTTACCATATACTTTTTCTGCATCTGAAAATATCGTATAATTATTCTTTTATCTTTTAACACAATGAACTATATTAATTGATTCTTAAATGCTAAACCAACCTTGCATTTATAGAATAAACCCCTTTTCATCAGGATGCTTGTCATTTTTATATATTGCTGGATTCACATTTTGTTGGGGATTGATTATATTTCCTGGATTCACATTTAGTTTAGGATTTTTGCACTTTTGCTTAAGACAAAAATTGCTCTATTAAATTTTTCTTGAAATATTGTCATGTTTTTGAGTCAAGGTTATATTGGTCCTATAAAAGGAACTGGAAGTGTTCCCTGAAAAGTCTGTGTAAGATGGATGCTATGCCTAAATATTTGCAAGAGTTCATTTGTAAAACAATGGGGGCCTAGAGTTTTCTTTGTGGGCAGGTTACTTATTAATTTAATTTCTTTAATAGACATAGAACTCTTTAGATCTTCTATTTCTCTTTTTCCTAGTTTGGTAAAGTGTATTTGGGAATTTGTTTAGTTCATACAAATTTTCATCTCTGTATTATCTTTTTAGTGTCTGTAGTATCTGTAGTAGTACCTTCTCATTCCTGATATTAGCAGTATGTGCTTTTCACTTTTTTTCCCCATGATAAATTTTGTTAAAGGTTAATTGATTTTATTAGTTTTTCAAACCAACATTTTACCTAGAAGTCCCTCTCTATAGTGTGTTTGTTTTCTATTTCATAAATTTGCCTCTTCTCTTTATTATTTCCTTCCCTCTGTTTCCTTTTGGCTTAATTTGCTCCTCCTCCTCCTCTTCTTCTTCTTTTTTTAAAGATTTTATTTATTTACTTGACATACAGAGATCATAAGTAGGCAGAGAGGCAGGCAGAGAGACAGAGGAGGAAGCAGGCCTCCCGCCGAGCAGAGAGCCTGATGCGGGGCTCGATCCCAGGACCCTGGGATCATGACCTAAGCCAAAGGCAAGAGGCTTTAACCCACTGAGCCACCCCAGCCCCCTCTTCTTTTTCTTCTTCTTCTTCTTCTTTTTTTTTTTTTTTTTGAGAGAGAGAGAGAGAGTGGGGGCAAAGAGTAGGAGCAAGGAGGGAGAATCTTGAGCAGGCTCCACACCCAGCATGGAGCCCAACTTGTGGCTTGCTCTCTTGACGCTGAGATCATGACCTGAGCCAAACTCAAGAGTCAGATCCTTAACTGACTGAGCCACCCAGGCACCTCTTAATTTGCTCTTCTATTTATAGTTTCCCAAGTATTTCATTTTCAGTACTTCTCTATTTCTAATATATACATTTAATACTATAAATTTTCATCCAAGCACCAGTTTATTTCTATCATGCAAGCTTTAAATATGGATCTTTGTTATTCAGACCAAAATATTCTCAAATTTTCATTGTGATTTCCTTTTTGACTCATGGATTATTCAAAAGTGTATCTCTTAATGTCCAAATATTTGAGAATTTCCTATTATCCTTTTGTTACTAATTTCCAGTTTAATTCCATTATGATTAGGAAATAGATCCATAGATTTTTTAAAAATAAAATTCTAAATTTAGAATCCTGTTAGATGTACTGCATATGATTTAAATCCTTTGAAATGTGTTTCTACTTGCTTTGTGGCCCAGTATGCAGTCAACTGTATAATGTTCCATTCTCATGTGTACAAAAAAGAACATGTATTCTCAAGTTGCTGGGTGTAGTGATCCATAAATATCATAGTTTTTTAATTATACTGTTTGAATATTTTACATCTGTACTCACTTTTTGGTCTGTTTGCTTGTTGTAATAGTTAATGAGAATTATGTAGAAAATTTCTTATTGTGACTGAGAATTTGTTTATTTATCCTCCAAGTTTTGCTATCTTTTGAGACTATATTATTAAGGACTTACCCATTTGGAACCATTATTATTTCTTGACAGATTCCTCTTTTTTATAGTTTTGAAAAATTTTTATTTTAAATTATTTTTTAAAAATTTTTATTTACTTATTTATTTTTAAAAGATTTTATTTATTTATTTGACAGAGATTTTATTTATTTATTTGACAGAGATCAAATATTTATTTGACGGAGATCACAAGTAGGCAGAGAAGCAGGCAAAGAGAGAGGAGGAAGCAGGCTCCCTGCTGAGCAGAGAGCCTGATGTGGGGCTTGATCCCAGGACCCTGAGATCATGACCTGGGCCAAAGGCAGAGGCTTAACCCATTGAGCTACCCAGATGCCTCTAAAAGTTTTTCTTTATTTCCAACAACAGCTTCCCCTTTAAGTCTACTTTGATGTACAGATTATTAGCTGTTGTCATTGTTTTTAGTGTTTGCACATTTTATTTTTCCATCCATCTCATTTGTAATACAAAAAAGTATAAAAGAGGGTAAAGGGCAAGATAGTGACTCTCAAAGATGTCCATGTTCTAACCTCCTTGGAACCTGTGGGCTGTTACCTTAGATAGTAAAAGAAACTTTGCACATATGTCTAAAGGTAAGGACTTGCAATGTGGAGGTTATCTCTTATTTGAGTGAGCCCAACCTAACCATGATTCCATAAAGCAGGGACTATTTCCTGACTTTGGTCAGAGGGAGATGGGTCTGAGATGCGGTGTTGCTGACTTTGAAGATGGAAGAGGGGCCATGAACTAATGAATGTGGGCGGTCCCAGGGCCTGGAAAAGGCAAAGGAAATGGATTCTGTACTAGAACATCTGGAAGGGAATACAGCACTTCTGAAACCCTGACCTTAGCCCTATGAGACCCATATGGAACTTTGACCAACAAAACTGTCAGACAATATGTCTGTGTTCTTTTAAGACACAGTTTGTGGTAATTTGTCATAGCTACAAGAGAAAACCATACACGAGGGAACTGTGGATTTGGAATCATACAAATTAATTAGGAAGACAGTACATATAAAATGGTTGAATAAATACCATCAGGAAGAATATCATTAAGGTCAGACAGCAAACATTATAAAAGATAACGGTAGGAAGAAGTCGATAAAGGCTGAAGCACACAGGAAGGATAGATGAAGAAAGTGGGACTAGAGGCAGGACCTGAAAGATACACACCACACGACCCCTATTCTAGCATAAAACAATGTAGGGTACAGACTAGGTCTGACTTAGCCCTATAACCCCAAGGCCTTACCCAGTGCCCAGGTACATCAAGGACAAGCACTCAACGATGATCACTGAAACAGATCACTGAAAACTGGGCAAACAGAAGGTGAAGAAGGTACTTTTAGCTTGAAGAATGGGAGAAGCAGTCAGCGATGGAGAGCCTCTGAAGGACAGGGAGCAAAGTGCTGTCAGAGGTGGTTGGTAGGCTGTGAAATAGCCTCAGGGAGGGTAAAAAGCCAGCCTGAGAAACTGTCGCTCTTCTTCTCATCAACAGGGAGGAACGAGAGGAATTTAAGTGTTTTTTAAAATTAAAACTTCTTTTGGGGCACCCGGGTGGCTTAGCGGGTTAAGCCTCTGCCTTTGGCTCAGGTCATGATCTCAGGGTCCTGGGATCAAGCCCCGTATCAGGCTCTCTGCTCATTGGGGAGCCTGCTTCCCCCTCTCTCTCTGCCTGCCTCTCTGCCTGCTTGTGATTTCTCTGTCAAATAAATAAATAAAAACCTTAAAAAAAATAAAAAGCTTTATTAAGATATAATTTACATAAGACACAATTCACCCCTTTAGAGTGTAAAATTCTGTGGTTTTTAGCATATTCTGAGAGTCAGGCAAACAGCTTAATAGGGGACAAAAGGACACTGGATTTGCTGATCTCTGAGTAGAAACTAGGGTTCGAAGAAAAGCATGAACAAAAAAATCTTTCTCCTTTCCTTCCGAGCTGAAAGATACCACTGAGATAGAGCTTTCTGGCCAGAAAGACATACACAGTTATAAGATGGACCAGTCACATGTACTGATGTTGGATATAAAAAAGAAGATGAACAAAACATTTTCAGGCTAGCAAAGGAAATCACTCTCTTACATCACAGGTAGTAAACTTCTAGAGCTCCTTATCTGAGCAACCTTGGGAAACCAGAAGGAGTTCGAGTTGGAGCTTCTAGAAATGAGATGGGTCTGTGGTTTCCAGTGGGGAATGTGTTCTCCAGAACGAGAAGAAGTGCCAGAAGCACCTTAGGAATTGGTTATGTGGGACAGTGAGTCAGGGGGCAGGGTCCAGGTTCCCTGTCTTTATTTCAGTCAATGCTGGTTTGTGCTCGCTTCGGCAGCACATATACTAAAAATCAGTCAATGCTGGTTAACACTTAAGGAAGAATTTGTAATATTTGCTAAATACATTATACTTCTCTACATTTTTGTTTTAAAAAAAGGATCTGCAGCTAAATGACAACTGGAAAGACACGAATTAGTGGTGGTGATGGATTGACCGGATGGGAAAGGGACCCAGTGGTCCCACGGGATACTTCTAATCTTCCGGGGCTCATAAAAGGCAATGTTGTTTTCTTGACTGTACAACACACCCTCCTCACTCTTCGGAAACTACTGTCCAATACAGTCTATGACTCTATTTTATAAAATACATTATTTTTCTGTGTAATTTATACATTTCTTGTATGTAAGTTAGACATACAGAAACGTACAAACAGGAAAATTTAAACTATCTCTAAATTTATTAGCTGCATGTTAACATTTTGGTGTATAACCCCTGGAGGCTTTTAGCTACACAAGGCTTAAATAAAATAAATACATTCGCTGACTTGCAAGGAAGATGTAAGTTCGTAGAAAACAAAGTTTTCATGGCTAGAGAAAATAAGGCAGGGAAGGAGGAGTCCTAAGCATCAGGGCAGGGGTGAAGGGGATGGTCTGGGTCTCTTCCTCTCTGGGCTATTGTTCAAATATACACTGGGTGTGGCTGGAGAATGTGGCTTGGGAAGAGTTAATGCTGTGAGCCTTCAGGAAAGTACAGCAAAGGGTGGGAGTCAGGGCAAGGAGAGGGCCTGCAGTCCTAGTGAGGTCCCTGCCCAATGGTCCACAGAAGGCCACAGTGTGCGGAAGGACACAGCAAGCCCTTCTGGAGTGGGATTGCTTGGGTTCAAATCTCAGCTCCATTACTCACCGGCTATGTAAGCATCAGGGTTAGCAGATCTCCCTGGACCTACATTCCCTCATCTGTAAAATGGGGATGATATCATCTATTTCACAGGACTGTTGTGGAGCCTAAATGTGCGGATACGCAAAAATGTACATTAGCACTACATCCATCATATAGTACATGCATAATAAATGGTTTTGATACGAGTTTGCAATCTTGGGCAACTTCCCTAATTCCCCCTGCCTCAATTTACTATATTAAAGTAATGTAGTCATTGCAGGTGAGAGAAGGCATATCCAGTGCTTAGCACAGTATCTGGTATGTTATAAGACTATCATCAACTTTGTCAACATTAAAGGTAATGATGCTAATACTTAAAAGCACTCACTACATGCTTATAAAATGCTGTTAAGTGTTCCATGTATATTAACTTGTTTAATCCTTGCTCTATGAAATAGGTAAAAATGGCTGGTAATGATGGTCACTGAATGGTAGCTATTATCAATATAAGATAGGTTCTTTTTTTATATATTCTCTTTTACTGAAGACCTTACAAAGAGGAGAAAAGTAGGCAGAAGTCATTATTATACCGTGGGCGGGGGGCGAAGGGAAAGATGCTCTGCACTAAAATCCAAACCAAACAAACCGCTTCTCTGGTCTGGGTCTGGAAAGGACCTATATTTGCTCCCCTACATGCATGTTCCAGAGTTTGAACAGGGCTAGGGGGAGAAAGCATTAATAGTGCAGCTTTCATTTGCTACTTGAGGCTTTCGTCCCTTTTCTGCCTGGCTGCATGGGCTGTCCTTCGTTTTTACTGAGCTCTTTCTGGTTTTGATCACGTTTATAATTTACAAAGACCAGCCTAAAAGTTTATTTTGCCTCTAATGACCCAGTTTATTCCTTGCTGCTGGGAAGCCACCTTCACGTTTTTATGGGATATGCAATTGTACTTCCGGCAAAACGTACTCACTTGGGCTAAGTCGGGGGAAAACCCCCAGCATTCCCAGATATTTGGTGATCAAGGTATTTTTAAATATGGAATTCCAAAAGGTATCTTTTCTAACCAACAGGCAAATGGGTTTGTTTATTACATGAGCCAAATGTGCCTGGTAATTAAAACACCAAAGCTTTATTTACTCTCAACGTTTGACTGGCTAGCCAATTTCTTCATGGCTCGATCCAAAAAAAGTTCAAAAGATCCCCAAATCAAAGGGCGGTTGAAGTCACTAAGGTCCACATTGTGCCAGGCAGTGCGAGCACCCCTGCCCACAGCTGGCACGGCCTCCACAGTGCATTTGGACTCCGTCTGGAGGCACGCTGTGCGCACACGTGTGGGTGGGATCTCTATCTGCTCAGGGTCTGACACGTCCTGAAAACTGCAGGCTCTGGCCACAGCCACCTCTCATCTCGCTGTGTGGCAAGGGCTTACACACCCAGACGCAAATGTGTTCATTGTTGTTTTGATTCTTGTTTTGAAAGTCATTCTAGATCTAAAAATAAGTTTTTCTCTAAAAATAGTTCCCAATGAAAGGCAAGCTAGAACCCCACACTGTGAGCTGATGCTTTACTGAAAACTTTGACTCAATTTTCGGAGATGGACAAAGCCCCCGCCAGCCATGGGTATGGCTCTGGCAGCCGGCAAGCTGGGATTCACAGAATGGTTTGGAATTTGCCAGCGGCGTTCCCTATACTATTACTCGCTAGTTCTGAGAAGGAACTCTGACAAACCACTGTGCATTTTAATAGCTTTTAGAATGAATAATCCATTAAGTCATTTAGCTACTCTGAGTTCCTGTTTTCTTGTGTGTAAAATGAGGAGATAAATAATGCCTACCTCACAGGACAATGGTGAGGATGGAATGAAATCCTGGGGGTGGCAAGCGTTCTTTGATTGTTAGTATAAAAATACAAGTCTCTTGAATTCCCGGAGCAGTTGCCATACGACTAGGTACATGGATAAACTAATTGACCAACTGAAAGAAATCATTCTAATTTAGGTCCAACCTATGGCCCTTGATTGATGGCCACCAAAATCAAGGTATGGACAGCTGCTCAAACCTGTAACAAAGGTGAAACCAGACCAGCTGCCACTGGAACAAGATATTATTAGAAAATCATGGGGAAGACTGGGCGGGGAAATGGGAAAGTGAAAGGGTACAGAGTTTCAGTTAAGAAAGATGCATAAGGGGGCGCCTGGGTGGCTCAGTGGGTTAA
>NC_081568.1:103511808-103604468 GCF_022355385.1 Mustela nigripes
AAGAAAGATGCATAAGGGGGCGCCTGGGTGGCTCAGTGGGTTAAAGCTTCTGTCTTTGGCTCAGGTCATGATCCCAGGGTCCTGGGATCGAGCCCTACATCGGGCTCTCTGCTCAGCAGGGAGCCTGTTTCCTTCTCTCTCTCTGCCTGCCTCTCTGCCTACTTGTGATCTCTGTCTGTCAAATAAATAAATTTAAAAAAAAAGATGCATAAGTCCTAGAATTCTACTGTAGAGCACAGTGAGCATAGTTTATATTATACTGTGTCTTTAAAAACTTGCTAAGATGGGGCGCCTGGGTGGCTCAGTGGGTTAAGCCTCTGCCTTCTGCTCAGGTCATGATCTCATGGTCCTAGGATCGAGCCCAGCATCAGGCTCTCTGCTCAGCGGGGCCTGGGGCCCACCAAGCCTGCTTCCCCTGCCCCTCTCTCTGCCCACTTGTGATCTCTGTCAAATAAATAAAATCTTTAAAAAAAAATTAAAAACTTGCTAAGAAGGTAGATCTTGTGTTAAGTGTTCTTATCACGCCTATATACACATATATACAAAGGAAAATAATAGCAGGATGGAAGGAAACTTCTGGAGTTCATATATGACCAGATTGTAGCAACAGCTTCAGAACTCATCAAGTTGTAAATATTAAATATCCACAGCTTTTTGGATGTCAATTACATCTTAATGAAGTGATTTCTCTCAGTGAAGGGTGTGTGGGTGACTCAGTCAGTTCAGCAGCCGATTCTTGATTTTGGCTCAGGTCATGATCTCAGGGTCCTGAGACCAAGCCCCGAGTCAGGCTCTGTGCTTAGCACGGAGTCTGCTTTTCCCTTTCCCTCTGCTTCTTGCCCTATGCATGCACATGCACTTGTTCTCTCTCAAATAAGTAAATAAAAATATTTAAAAAATAGTAAAGTGGTTTTAAAATGAATGAAGAAAACTGTGGGGAAAAAACATGCCAATACCACCTAAATTATGTATGCTAAACAAGATGTCTGGTTAAAATTGTGAAAACAGAGTGAAACAGATCAGGGATTCTCAATTCTGGCTGTCCACTGGGATCACCTGACCCCCTCACAGTCACCTCAGGACTTAACCACGGCCCAAGGCCCTCTGCTGGATGCCCCCACGTGGGCACAGGTGTGGATGGAGGGGGCCTAGGGAGCTACGCCAGCACTGGGGTACGGTGGAGCTGGCTTATGGGTCACTTGCCCCTTTGCCCTCAAGGGGTACTCCCACGGTGTGCACCCCGGAGAAAGGGAATATAGAGAGGCCTGATAAGCATTAAAGTTACCCCCACCAAGCTCATCGTGCCCCTTGTTTCTGGACTTAAACCTGATTGCTGCAAGTCTTCTGTTACACCCACACCACTTTAGAATCCTGTCTCCCTGGTGAAATCCTTGCAACACAAAACAGGAGTGCTGGGGAAAATATGCCAGACATAAAGCTAATCAGAAAAAGGTGAGGAGGAATATTACAGATGTTATTTATTACCTACAAGGGGAAAATCAAAATGCTCATAATTTTTATATATGCATGCCACATGACATATTTCAAATGAATCTGGGCTTATGATTTTCGGTTTACAAAGTCAGTTTCTTCAACACCTACTCATTCAGTCCATATTTGATATTTTAAAAGTCCTAATGAAAAAGGAACTTTGATGTGGCTTGCTCAGCCTAGACGGAGCTCAATTGTTAATCATTATTGAATTGTGCATGATAATTATTCAGAGAATGTGTGTGCTTATGTCAGAGCGAACTCCAACAGTGGGTTAATGTCTGGCATCAGCCACCAGCATCAATGCAACACCGGAAACCCAAACAACAGAAAACAAGCATTCAATGAGTTCTCAGCCCCCAACTGTCCCAGGAAGTTTAGCAAATCTGTCTGAAACAGGTTGTCAGAGACATCTTCTCAGACACTGGTTCACACTGAACCCTGAATAAATGTACTATATATATTGCTGATTCATTTGCCTGTTAAACAAATATTTATTTCAGTGATCACTCTACATGCTAGATCCTAAGTCTTCAGAATGAATAAACTTGAGTCCAGAAGATAATAATAAAATAATGTCATTAAACACCACCAGTTCTAAAACAGTGGAATAAACATTCGTGGGCTGGTGAATGAAATGTATGAGGTGCCAGATGATTCCAAAGGAGATACAAACTGCATAGAAAGATCAGGAAAGCAGTGCTCCTTGAGTTGGGCTCCAAAGCACAGGAGGAACAGGACAGATAAAGTGTACAGAGATGATCCAGGGTGTGTCTGTCTGCTTGAAATTCTCCTCTCTGTGTGATGTCTTCCTCCTTTCCAGTCTCTAAATGAGAACATGCAGGCAAAGCACTTAACCTCGGTGCCTGGCACCAAGAGTGCTCAATCAGGACCGGTTCCTACTCCTACCTGAGACCGCTTTTTAGTCTCCTTTGCTTTTCTTTCTCTGTTCATCTCTTAAATGTTTTCATTCCCCCAGGTTCAATTCTTGACATTCCCCTGGGCATTCTAGGCTCCAGAATCTTATCTCCTACCCAGAGATCGTTCTTTGTTCTGTCCAACTGTCCATGCCTCTAACCCAGGCTGACCTGCCCAGGCCACCAAAGGGCTGGAGCCCAGGCGTCTGGCCTCACACACATGCTGCATCTCAATCATGTTGCAATCTTGCATTTGTAGACAGGGAAATGGACATCCCTCTTCTATTTCTGGCCTTTGCCATCAAAACAGCCTCAACCTTAAGCCTCAGCTTGCCCCTCCTCTCTCGTCCCTGGACAATAGTACATATACTCTCTCTGGCTCCACCTCCTTTCCGGGGCCACCTGAGCCACTGTGCATTTCCTCAGCCTGTGCCCAGAGGGAAGAGTAGAGGTGGCAGGCAGAGAAATCCCTAAGGTGCTTCATTGAAAGCTCCTCTCCAGGGACACCTGCCTGGCTCAGTTGGTTAAGCATCTGCCTTTGGCTCAGGGGATGATCTCAGGGTCCTGGGATTGAGTCCCACATTGGGCTCTCTCCTGCTCAGTGCGGAGTTTGCTTCTTCCTCTGCCTGCCGCTGCCCCTACTTGTGTGACTTGTGCTCTCTCTCTCTCTCTCAAAAATAAAATAAATAAAATCTTCAAAGAAGAAAAAGAAAGCTCCACTCTCATGTAGCCCACATATGGTCAAGTCCTGGACTGCCACGCTGGCTGCCTCCTCTCCACAGCCTCCTGCTGTAGTGACAGTGATAGAAATGTATGGGATGAGAAGACAAAGAGGTAGAGTATGGATCCTTGGAGAGAACCAACCTTTGAAAGGCAAAGCAGAGAGGAGGGGCCTCCAAAGGACTGAGGAAGTGGAGTTAGACTGGAAAAATGCCTTAGAAACCACGGAAAATATTCCACGGAGGAAATGGTTACTGCCAGGGAGAAGGAAAGTCTGAGAACACAGGGAAAGAGAGCACGGGATGAGGCAAAGAGGATGTCAGCGACGACTGTGGACACAGCAACTGCGCTGGGCTTGCGACACACGGTGCCCAGAATAAACACGCACAAGGGATCCGGTAAGCTTGTAAGAACAAGGACAAGACAGAAGAGCATGTCTTTTCTCTAATCATCCCTCAATTAAAGTCATAACAGATGATCATGTCCAGTGCTGACGTCATCAAGGGCCAACTACCACCTCTATTCCGACCTGCCCCACAACAGGCTAATCCAAGGCAGAACTGTGGCTCTCCTCGTCATTCACGTGTTCACTTTGTCTCTCTCTAAATACAAGTTTTTTAAAGTAATTGGTAGAGTCCGTCAGCAAATAGCTATAAATAGGTCCTGTGTATATATGAAAAAAGGGAAACTAACCAAAAATATTCATCTTCAGCCTGTGATTAAGATGATGAGCACGAACCAGGCTGGGTCGTCTGTTCCCTGGCGAGGGATGAAAGGAGAAAGGCTCCCCCGCCCCCCAACATGGCATTTAGTGAAATCCCAACCACAAAGCCTCATGGTCCAAGATGCTTGGCTGAAGACTTCTCTCTTCCTGGGTTGTACTATTCATATTCCAGCACGCAGGAAAGACGTATCTAAGCTCTGAGCACATTTTCTGGATACGGAAGAAAAAATGCTAATTTAATACTTACTTTGGAAAGGGGGCCCTGTGATGGCTGTCAGGTGGGCCTGGCCTCTCTGGGCAGGTCGTGGATGCCGCCCTTCCTGACCCTGGGAGCTCAGGCTGGGGCGGCGGTGCCAACAATTACAGTGCAGAAAGCTAAGGCCAGTTGGCACCCTTCCAAGGACAGCCCTGCACAGCACTGCTCTTCCGGCAGCCCCAACCCCAGCCTGTTATACCAACCCTATAATCACCGAAATGAGGACCACAAGGTGCTGCCTGCCAAAGATAAAAAAGCAAACATCTGAGACCACTCTCTCCAGCCGAGCCTGGTTCTTGGCAGCAGCCCGGTTGAAACGAAGGATGTTTTCTATTTTGAGACTCTCTGGGACCCACATGAACCAGGCTTCGGAACACAATCTCTCTTTCCAAGGAAAACTAGAAGCACATTTGAGAAGGTAAGCAAAGATGGGGTCTTTGCTCTGCAACAGATTTAGAGAGAATGAAGGGTCAAAGCGCCACCACCAAGTCCTCAGACCCACTTGAGAAGATCTGGTTCCAGAGCGCACCCGCTTCAATGCTCTGTCCAACACGCAGACACCCCAGGATTCCCAAAGCCCCAGTGTTCTCCCGAAAACACTGGCACTAACATTCACATCCATAAGCCCAAACGTGATTCCGGAAGGGTGCTGGCCACCAGGGACCCCACACACATTTGGGAAGGGATTCACCGAAAGGGTAGCATCTGACCCTGTGCTGGCCATTCCCCTCTGGGGAGACACTTTCTCCCCATTAGTCATTTGCTCTCTATTTGAAGCCCAAAGCAGGTGGGAGGGACTTCTCCCCGCCTCCAATCCCCCAACCAGTGTTAGCCCACTCACATTAAGGGACGATGTGCAGAGTTAAACCTCACTTCTGAGACCTGCATATGGAAAACCAATTAAGATACAGGGAAAAACAAGACAGAACTGAATTTTCCATCTGACTCAAGAATGTTGAGAATCGGAGAGACTGGGAAATGGAATGGAGGGGTCTCCTATCATCTCGGGGGTTCACCTACTGCATGATGATAATCTAGGTGAACGAAACCCCGCAGAGCCAAAGCACATTCTGAAAATAGGGCTGCTTGCTTTGATGCTGTCTCCTGGCCCTAGTATAGCTTGTCACTAGGACAATTTTAAAAAGATACCCAGGGCAACGCTCCACCCCTTCTTACACCTTCTTCTTCTCCATTTCCTTCTTCTTCCTTTATGGAAAAGGAGCATTGTGAATGCAGAAGTGGGAATATTTGCACCATGACAAACCCAGAACTGGGCAGAAGAAGCAAAACAGGAAGCTGCCTACAGAGGGCCAAACAGTCACTGGCAATCTGACTCCTCACCCAGTATCTTGCCCAAAGGTCTCTCTATGGGGCTGGAACTCCCAGCAAAAGCATTCCCCCTAAACTGACTGAAGCTTTGCATTTATGAAGGTATCATGTAGGAAAACAACAAGAAGAAACCAACAAGAACGTTTTGAACACCTGCTCTGTTGAAGGAACCGTGCAAGGTGTCATGGGAATTACAGAAAAGCATTTATTAGTTTTTTTGAGGATGTGCCACGTACAATTTTAGATACAGAAAAAGTATCTTTACTTAGGAAGTTTATAATTAATTGGAAGGATAGAGGTCAGTGAAAGGCAAGACATGACAAATGCCAAAGGAGTGGCACATAACTGAAATCATTTAAGTACTAATTGAGAACAAAGCATTTGCAAGCCATTGTGCAAAGGGCTGGGGGGAGTGTCGCAGAATTGCAAAGACAGAAAGCTTATTTCTGGCTGAGTAGGGGAAGGGAAATCTTCCTGGGAGAGGTGAGGCTGGGGAAGGCAGGCTGGCAGTAAAGGACTGGTAGGAGTGGACAGAGTGGAAGAGGGTGTCCCAGGCAGAGGGGAGGAGCACCAGACAGGAAGTCCCTAAATGTGGTCATTATGGAAGACAGTCCGGCATCCTGGCTGGCTGCGGGGGACACAGAAGGATGCATTCAATCAGTTCCCCCAAACTACAGAAGTAAGAACTTTTTTCAACAGGTAATTGGAAACCAGTCACAACTTTTGGAGCAGAAATGAAAGGCACATTTTTAGAAAGCTTCATCTTCATGCTCACTGTGATGTGGTTAATAAGTTTCTCAGATGACTCAATACTGGGACAACACTATAGCTGGGAAAAACTGTCCCTGGGAGAGGATAGTCCACACTGCAAACGAGCCTGCTATCAGCAGAAGACAGCAGAAGACGCGCCAGAGACCCTCGAAAGGCCGGGATTGAAACCAGGAGATAGAGGGAAAGCCTTGGTGACCAACAGAGCAGGAGAAAAGGGGACTGTTAGGTCTGGAATGGCACCACTGAAAGAAGAAAGTGAGAGCAAAGCTGCTTTTTGACGGGAATGGTGAACTAGGTTTAGACACACTGTGACATGAGCGATTAAACACGTCGGTGTAGACGTGGTGAGGGATTTACCACAGGTGTGTTTCCAGTGTGTCCAGGGCCTGCGTCACCTGCCGTGTCTCCTTCCGCGGATCACAGTCCCACTGCGTCTCCTTGCTCCCTTGCCCTTAGGCTCTGCTGGCAGAATATGAACGATGAGAGGGCAGACTCCCAGGCAGGCCTGGGCCCAGAAAATTCTCCTGTGCACAAGCTTCCATGCAGACAAGCAGACCGGCCTTGGCCGCTCATTAAACACGGTGGGGGCCACGAGATGGAAGCAGCCGTGGTTCTCCAAACACCACTTGGACAAGAGCTGTCTGGTGCTCAGGAGACCCATTTTGTTCTTTGCATGAATGAGAGATGCCTGTGTGAATGGGATTAGCATGGACTTTCCGTCTGCTCCACTAGCCGGCCTCCTCCATTGCATGCCCTTCCCTCCTGACTATGTTCCAGACCTGCTGGTTTCTTCCGTTCTTTGGCAGCACCAAGCTCTGTTGGTCTATACAGCCCTTCCCTGCGGCAGACATCTTTGGATTTGCTCTTCCCTCCTCCTGAAAGACTTCCTATGGGCTCCTGGACCAGCTAACTTCATTTTTGGCTCTCAGATCAAATACTACTTCCTTAGAGCAGCCTTTTTTTTCACGACCTAAATGAAAGTCGGTCAACCCCTGTTCATCTTTCATAACCTGTATTTATTATAATTTGCATTTACATATTTCTTTATTTCCTATGTCTCCCTATAAAAGTATAAGATCCCCAAAAGGCAGAAGCCATGGCTGTTTTGTTGGTCACTATACTCTTCACCTAGTACCTTGCACTTTGGAGGGATCTGATCATCAGTGCCCATTAAGCAAATGCCTGGTGCTCCCAGGTTCTGGTAAGACCTGAGAGTGATCTGACTGGGGACAGACAGGAAGGAGCAGCAGGCAAGACACAACTGTGGGAAATACACATTTGGGTATACCACTGACATCTCAATTCACACCCCAGACAGAGTCACTGCAGAAGAACACGGTGTAGGGAAATGATATGAGAAAAATGAAGGAGCTGGCAGCTACGGAATAAAGACTGTTCAAGCTCCCGGGGTCCCTCAGACATCACATCTCCAGAGCTGTCCTTCGTGTAGATAAGGAAACAGAAGGGAAGTCCCTGACCCAGTAAGTTGGTGTCTGAGGTCCAGCTTCAGTAGTGGGTCCTGACAAAAAGGTCTGGACTCTTCTGGTTGCCTTGATAGCTGAGAGGGAACATGATTTTAAATCTGTGGCCAGGGAAAACCTGCATTTCTACTGCTGGACCTAAGGGGTATCTCGTGATGATCTTTGGTGAACCTGTATGTCCTAAGATCTTGACTCCAGAGTCCTTTCTCCTGAGTGGGCAGAGAGGCGGGCGGCTGTGTGTAAGTCTGAGGAAGAGACACCCACGTCGCACTTGGTTATGTCTGTCCTGAGAGTGCAGCACGTATCTGGATGAGATGAAGAGCCTTCCTCAGAGAAGTAAGGAGTGGGGTTCCTGGGACCTGAGAAGAAGCACGTTCCCTTTTCCTGGGCGACTCCTCTGTTCTTATGGACAGCAGTTTTTACTCACACATTGGAGCTGGAGATCCAGTTCTGATGATCACTCTAACACATTTCACTCTGCGCTAGGGACACTTCTCATATTAATACGATTAAATTAGCTTATCAGGCCCCTGGTATCCTTTGAACACTTGTGAGCAAGCTGGCAGCTTACCAGGGCTTTTTCCAGAAGAAATATTTGCTACTAAAAAGTGATTTCCACACACATCCATACCTCCCTTGATCGGGAGGTAATTACTGGGCCAGTAAAGCTGTCGGAGCTGGGGGCTGGCACAGACAAGTGTGAGCTGCCCTGAGTGTGCCAGTGGAAGCCGAGAACGACCCTGGACTGGCACTACCCCCGACCCCTTCTGCTTTTGCCAGCTTCCCTGAGGTCAGAGCATCCAAGTTCCTCCTTGGCTGGAGGGCTTGGATTAAACACCCGCTCCCTGGCTTATGACCACGTTCCTACTTCATCCAGCCCACATGCCTCCTGGAGGTTCAAAGGATATAAGCTCTGTGGAGACTAGAATCCTTTCCTCATGGAATACATTTATCTCATTATTTCACCAAATATTTGTACCTTACTAGGAACTGATTTCTTTCCACGCAGTGACTACTTATTAAGCACCAAATATGGCTGGGAACTGCTCCAGGGCCACTCCCTGCAGGCAAGGAGCTCCTGGTCGCAGGAGGGTCTGTTCCCCGAGGGTACCTGAGGGCAGCGGGCAGCACGGGTCAGGGTGCCCGGCAGTGCTGGGCAGTCAAGAGTATAAGCAGGATGCCTGAAAGGCTCTAAGACTCTTCAGCCAGTAATGTTTGGGGGATAAAAGAGAAATACCTTTTAGTTTCAAGGAACTCACATAAGATACAAGCAGCGTTAGACTCCTGCAGAAAGAAGACAACACCAGGGGAGAGAGTATCTCTCAGGATTAGTAACTGTTCATTCTGATGTGAGGAAAATACGGAGTGAAAAGTAAACGAATATTTCACTCCAACTTAGGGAGAATTTTTGTCATCAAACTAGTTCACTCCCCTTCCTTCCCTTGCCACCCCCTCCACGCCTACTACCACTGAGGGTCGAGGACTCGGTCAGTGGAGTCACGTGAGCTTCTTGTGAGGAAGAAAGCAGAGGGTAAGCCAGAGAGGACAGGAGGGGCTGGGAAGTGCCTAACTTTCATGTGACTCAGCAGAGACAGAAATCACAGAGCTCCCCCGACCTGTCACACTGGGTGACACGGCTCCTGGGAGGAAGGGACAAGAGTGCAGAGGATAAGGGCAATCTCCTGACATGGCAGATAATATACTAAAACCAACAAGCAAAGCAGAAATGGAAGCTGTAATTACCCAAATGCTTTCCAGGAGCAGATCCTGAAGGGGAGGCAGAGAAGAGCGGTTTCTACCGGGGGCCTCTGCCAGGGGCCAGGGAAGGACTGGTCTTTGGGATGCCCTGACTCAGTGAGGCTGACTGGAGTCTTCTGCCTGTCCCCCACCTCCCCGCTCACTCAGCAGCCACCACCCAGCTCCGCGGGCTTGGGTCCATGTTCACACCAGACAGAGTGGCAAGGAATGCTACAGAAGAGCAGTTCTCTACTGCTGCGAGACGGGCAGGGCTGGAGGTGCCCTGAGGGCCTGCAATCCCAGCTCTGCCCCTGCCCAGCTGTGCAGCCTTGGGCATAGCTGGACTTGAAGCTGTGCAGCCTTGGACTTGCTTTACTTCTCTGTAAAACAGGAGTAATACTATCACCTCCCTTCCTGGGGTTGCTGTGAGGATTAGAGGGCCCAGTGCAAAATGCCCAGGCAGGGCCAGGCACAAAACAGAGGGTAAATACGGGAGCCGTTACTGTTACTGTCATTGTTATTGTTATTATAAAAGCTACCCCCCTCCCCGTCTCCACCACCCTCCCGTGTTACTGAGGGACTGAGAGCAGACAGCAGTAACGAAACAAACTGGTGCTCAGAGCAAGTGAAAAATGACAACATGACCACAGCGCCCATGGCCTCATATAGCAATTTTGCATCTGGCCGAGATCAGACGTTTGCCAGTCAGCTTCTGCATGTGTCACACTGTATCAGGGGCCATGAGGGAAATAATAAGATCTTTGACACTACCAGCTGACACATACTGAGGTGGCCCCCTTCAGAAGCTTACAGGGAACAAAGTGTGGTTTCCGCACCAGCCCTCCTCCTCCGGATTCATTGCAGGCTTGATGCTTCTGACCTCTTTGACCGATGCAGCTGGACTGTTGAAAATCTGTTTGTAGGTCCACAAGACCACCTCATATTGTTGCCTCATGCCAAGTTCCCAGGCTGCTGTTCCTCCTCACACTGTTCTTTGCAGATGGCTGCGAGCGTGGCACTCCACATCTACCCCATTTCATCCCAGCCTCTGAGGTTTGCCTCATTGTTCTCAGCTGTCAGCTTCTCCCGGATGCTGACTTACCATCTGCTGCAGTCACTAGCACCCAGAGGCTCTTACAGCATCTGGAATGTGTGAGTATGGCTCTGGTCGCTTCCTCCAAGTCACGCCACTAGAAAATGGGTCATGGATCGGAAGCTAGACAAGATGTTGACTCAAAGAGGTAGACATCCCTGACAGCTCTTTTTTCCTTTAAAGATTTATTTATTTATTTGAGAGCGAGAAAGAGAAAGAGAGACAGCGTGCGTGCGCACAGTGGGGAGGGGCGGAGACGGGAGAGAGAGAGAAACTTAAGCAGACTCTGCACTGAGCATGGAACCGACATGGGGCTTGATCTCAAGACCCTGAAATCACGACCTGCGCTGAAATCAAAAGACAGATGTTTAACCGACTGCGCCACACAGGTGCCCCTCTCTGACAACTCTTAATTCTTAAATCATTCCATTTAAGACTTCATTAGCTGGCCCGTCCTTGCCATGCTTGCTCCTTTATTCCCTGTCACTCCCAATTAGCTATTCTTCCTCTTGGCTCTCTTACAACTGTGCTGTGGTGTGCACAGAAAGTGGGGCCGCGAAGACGGGCAGTGGCTGAGGACAATAAAGTGAGCACAGAGCGTTCCATGATGGAGTGTGGTGGGGGTGGGGGGCGGGGTGGGAAACAAGAGGGCAGTGGAACGGAGGCCAGTGAAAACTCGACTCTGGGAAACATTAAGCTAATGGAGTTCAGAGCACCCAATCTGTGGAGGGAGATAAAACAGAAATATTTGAGAGATTAAATAATTCAGTGCTGAGCCTGCTGTCCACACTGTGCATTCCTAACTGGCTGGTGGTGTATAGATTCTATCAGATAACACGTCTTCATCAGTTGGCTTCCAAGTAGAGTTAGCCCCATAAAAGTGTCCTTCTATTACAAAACGAACCCAGGTCAGCTCCCTGGGGTGCAGGCTCAGGCTCCCAGCATTGTTTCAAAGCCAATCTCAGCCATCATAACATTTTATCTGTAAATATTTCAGTAGAGATCTCTACAAGACAAGGGTTTTTATAAAAAAAAAATAATCACAACACTATTATCACATTAATAGTGATTTAGTGAGCAAAGAGGAGCAACGTTTCCTAGAACATTGACAATAATTCCCCAATGGCTTCACATACTCAGTGCTACGGTTGGAATGTTTATGCCCCCTCCAAATTCTTACGTTGCGATCCTAGCTCCCAAAGATGATGGTAGTTGGGGGTGGGGTGCTGAAGTCATAGGCGTGGAGTCCTCATGGATGGATCAGTGCTTTATAGAGGAAGCTCCCAAGGGATGTCTTCCCTCTCCTCCATGTGAGGACTTAGCAAGAAGGCACCAGCTACACATCAGGAAGTGCACATTCACCCAGCTGGAATCATGCTGGTACCTTGAATTTGGACTTCCCAGCCCCCGGAACTGTGAGCAACCATTCTCTGTTGTTTATAAGCTACCTAGACTGTGCTATTTTGTTATGGCACCCTGAACAGACAAAGACATGTACCCAGTGAGTGTTCAAATGTCTGCCTTTGCATGGTTTTTAAATCGCTTTTCTCATGAGGCCTGCACTGACCTCCTGGGTGGCTGGGAGGGCACTGTCCTAGTGCACATAGCTGGCTCAGGGCAGCCCAGCATGCCCACAGAGCGCATCCTGTACTGGGTGGAGTAAGATTCATTTCACGTTGCATGTACACCTCCCAGCACAGAGAAGTACTCCTATTAAAGTATTTCCCTGATTTCTGGAGCCAGGGGCAGCTTCAGAAAGCCAAACAGTTTTGAAGGCCACAAGGGACGAATTTCACTTCAGCCTTCAGGCCTGCTCAGCACTCAGTATCAGCGGAGGACTCTGCCCTGTCTGCAGGGTCATGGAGGGGGAACCAGGTTTGGGCCAGCAGTGCCCTGGCTGACATTTTGGTGGGACCTTGAGGGAGGCATCAATAAATGTTAGCAATTCCACTTGCCCTACCTTTGACTTTCTCAGCTAGTCAGAGTTAAATGTTAATGAGCGCTGAAGGCTTCCATCTCAGGTAACAGACATGCAAAACAAACATGTGTAAATTACAAACTGTGTTCCAGGTCCTGAGTGGGGATGGATGCAAAGATGAATGGACAGATGCCCAGGTGCCTGTCTTTGAGAGGTTTGGGATCTAAGAAAAATGTGCAGGCATAAGCCTGTCGTAATGGGCTAGAGGAGCATATAAAATGTGGAGGGGCACCAGAGGTGAGGCAATTAGTGCTTCATTCTGCCAGGAAAGGTACGGGAGGGATACTGGCTGGCCAGGCCTCACTGAGGAAGGCTGTGTTTGAACTGAATCCCAAGGGATCAGCCAGATTGCTGTAGGCAGGGGAAGGCAAGAAAGGGCAGTCAAGGCAAGAGGAGCAGCGTGGCAAAGAGCATGGAGGCAGGAAGGCATGGGGCACATCTGGGGACAGGAAGAACACAGCACCGCTGAGCACAAGAGTCCGGAGAGGGCAGGCTCAGGAAATGGGGCTGGACCATGTGGCTGGGCCGGCCTGCATAGGACCTCCAGTCCAGCTCTCTTCTGGAGCAGGCACTGGGGGCTCATGGAGGGACTCTAAGCATGCAAATGACTCAAGTGAGGAGGATTTCAGTCTCATCTCCAGCCAGAGGGGGAAGCTTATGGTGACAGATCGTTCAAATATATCATGGTGACTCTCTCCTATGTCTACAGCGAAGCCCAGCACCACAGACGAGCTGGGAGGAGTGAGGAGCAAAGAGACAGATTATCATGGAGCACGTTCAGGGAGGAGGGCAGGGCTGTCCGGTCCATCTCCGTGCCCACCATCAGCAGCACCTGTTGCCGTTCAGCTGGCATGGAGAGATCCATGCTGCAGTCAGGCTGAGGCCAGCCAGAGCCCCGGGACCAGGCTGGACACCAGGCAGAAGCAACACTGCGACTGTTTGGTACCAGGCATCTGGCCACTCGCTGCCCGTCAGCCTCCACCCCCACCCCCATGCTCCTGCTCTGATAATCACGCCCCCTAGGACCCTGTCCATGGGACCTGGCGCCAGCCTTGCTCTCCCCGTAGCAGACCTAAAGGCCTGGCCTTCAACCCCATCCCATGGACACTTTCCTTATGCTACACACCTGCTTGCCTGGCCCTCTGATTTTGGCGGGCCCTGGGAGCCCCAGTCTCAGAAAACAGAGGCCGCTGAACATTGGCAGAAGATACAGGCTACATAAGCAGGGCTCATCTTTGGGCCCTTCTCGCCAAACCTTGGTCCCATGGCCCAGCATGGTGAGCACCCCACTAGGCCCGGGATTTAGCAGAGTGGCCCATCTGCTCTCCCAGAAGAGCAGGCGCTGCTTGCCCTGCTTATCCTTAGCCGACTAAACGCTGGTAATCTCTGTTCGCATGTCAAACTTCCTGTCCCCCGTATGCTGCCTGCCGCACTGCCCCTCCGATATCCCTGCCGAGGCAGAATGCTCACGTGTCTTCTCTTTGAGGGCTCAGAGTAACACTGTCATTTCTCTTTTGGGGACAAGCACAGACAGAGCTTCCTATGTAGGGAGTCGGGATGGGGGCGGGGCGGGGGAAGAATGGAAGCGATTAAATTTAAATCCCCAACCAGCATTCTGATCCCATGAATTTCCAGTACCACTGCTGTAAGTATTTCCGGGAGAACTCCATTGTGCAAAGACAAGTAGAAGCAGCATGGTGAAAACTCCTCTTGCTTTGAATGCAAAAATGAAGTCGGTGCCCGGGAGTTATTTATTTCTCATCCGCTTTGGAAAGAGATTGTCTAGAGAGTCTGAAAGCCTACATTCCATTTCAGAAAGCAGACCAGATTTCTGCTGACAGCCAGTTTGGCAGGGGGGAAGCTTTTGTCTGGTTTTGCCATGCGAGCTCGTTTTCTGGGGGAGGACACTCTACGCCGTCCTCATTCTAGACATCAAGAGAGCTGTACCTTCAATCAGAGAACAGTAATTAGTACTAAAAGACTTCTGCACGTTTAGTTGGGACCTGTTTTCAGAAAATCCAAGGCCTCCCTGCCACAGTGAGAGCTGTCAGGAACTACCTTGGTTCCACATCTTCAACTGAGACCTGCATTCGGCCTTCCTGTGCTTCGGGAGTTTCAGGAACATTCCACCACTGACTCCCATGTTCAGCTGAATCTTGGATTTTTTTTTTCTCTTGGATCTTTCCCTACTTGCTTGGATTTTTCCCTACCTTGGATTTTTCCCTGGCTCTCAAAGGCCTCGAACCTCTGACTTAATGTGTGTATTGTTCAACTTCTCCCTGCTCCTAAGGCTTCCCACAGTCTAACAACTTAGCAATACAAGGACAGTCAGGCCAATTTCTGTGACAGATTCAGGTCCTCAAGGGTTGGATTAAATGAAAAATGTGAAAAAGATGTCTGGAGTTGTGCGGGGCGATCGGCCGAGGACTCCCTTTCCTTGTGGGAGCAGTGGGAGCTCAGTGTGGGACTCCTTGGGACGTGGATCGGCCCACTGCTGCCTCTGTTATTTGTTATCTGTGCCTGCAGACTATACTTTTTTTGAGGTTGGCATACATATGCTATCCTTGCCTTGCCCATAACAACTGTGCTCAGTAGTATTTGCTAATTAAGTGATTGAGGACACACACTGATAAGACTAGAACTTTTGTGGTGGTGGTGGGGTGCTGTCCTCTTGGTTAATGGGATTCTGTTCTGGATAGTGAAATTGCTCCCCTCATTCCCTCCTGGAGAACATAAATTCTATCAAGAGAACATAATCAAACTAGCAATAAAAACTAGGAGGACCCTGAAATCCAGCCTAGGAGGCCACTAAAGAGTCAATTCAGTTCTGATAAGAGAATTATGAGGCAAGGCTGTAAGGATTACACACAATAGATTTATAACACAAGACTTTTTTTTTTTTTAAAGGACAAAAGTAGTGACTGGAGACATTTTAGATGAAGAAATAACCATGTTAACCTCACTGCTTTTTAAACATTTGCATCTGGGAATTGCAGAGGCTCAACAGAAAGCAGATTGCCTATATCCACTGAAAGTCATTCTGGCATGAGAAATTTCACTTGCATAAAGCAAAACAGATGTGTGAGGGGGAAAAGCAAACCCTCTTATGGGTGTATCAACGTTTGCAATTACATAATTATCTCAAGAACTATATATCGTGCGAAGCAACGAGTCCAGAATCTTGACCATACTATGCCCCTGAAAACTCAATATAGAAAGCAGAAACGTAGTCTCTGGAAAATACTTATTATTAAAGCAGATAAAAACCCTAACAGTATATTCACATGTCATCCACAGCGGGTTGTTTTTTTTTGTTTTTGTTTTTTTTAAACTGGAAGGATATCTGCCAACTGAACTAACCCTGTACCAGAGACGACACATCCAGAATTTTTGGCCAAGTCCTGCCTGGAAGATATGAATTTGTATCCACTTCCCTGTTGAAGGGACTAGAAAAAGTGCTACATCCTTGTGAGTGGTAAAGAGTACACCAGGGTTGGGGCGCCTGGATGGCTCAGTGGGTTAAGCTGCTGCTTTCAGCTCAGGTCATGATCTCAGGGTTCTGGGATCGAGTCCCACATCGGGCTCTCTGCTCAGTGGGGAGGCTGCTTCCCTTCCTCTCTCCCTGCCTGCCTTTCTGCCTACTTGTGATCTCTCTCTGTCAAATAAATAAATAAATAAATAAAAATCTTTGGGGAAGGGCGGGGGAGAGTACACCAGGGTCAGATGCATATGTGTCTGCCTATTGGGATCTGCAAGCTAATCCATTTGGAAATAGGAAAGCACTCAAAGGCTGTCCCCTCAAGGTACAGGGTATTTATGGTATTTTTCAGGGCAGGAGGCATGTGTCTGGCTGTCTGCTGGCTCCTGGAAGGTGCACAAGCGAAGCAGAGACAAGAGCACAAGCACTGAGCTGGGAAGGAAAGCACAGGGTCCAGGATGGCAGGCCCAGCTGGCGTAGGAGAGGAGCATTCACAGTGGGGAAGAAAAGAGCATGGACAAACCCCTCAGGGAGCAGTGAGTCTGAAACCAGGCCGGGGAAGTTGTTCAAGGAAACTTCAAATTTGATGTACACATAAAATAGATAAATAACAAATATATTATATATATGTAATAGACTGGGAACGGCGATGCAACAGTCAAGATCAAATTGGTAGAAATGAATGCTAGTATGATTAAAATAGCCCCGAATAGTTGATATGGTCCTATTACAGAAACAAAGTCAAAGTAGCATTTTGTTCAAGCACACACACACACACACACACACAGCAGCACACAATTATATGTAGCATTAGACACAGCTTAGAGGGCTCAGGATTGTCCTGGGCACCCCTCTTTGATGATGGTGATAAATAGGTTTACAAATTATGAGTGCACGTTGAAGAAATGAGTAAATGTTTTTCCACTAATAGCTTTTCTCCTCTTGCAGAAATACACAAAATTGTACATTTTATTTAATTACGCAAATTAAACTTCAGATACAGTCTCTACTTGACACCACACAGCAATTTATTTATCACTTAAGAAGAACCCACAGCATGAGGCACCTGTATGGGTTAAGTGGGTTAAGCCTTTGCTTTCAGATTGGGTCATGATCCCGGGGTCCTGGGATCAAGCCTTCTGGGATCAAGCCCTGCATCAGGCTCTCTGCTCAGCAGGGAGCCTGCTTCCCCTCTCTCTCTGCCTGCCTCTCTGCCTACTTGTGATCTCTGTCTGTCAAATAAATAAATAAAATCTTAAAAAAAGAAAAGAAAAGAAAGGAAAATCCACAGCAGTAATGTGTACTCTAAAAGAACAGAGTCACACAGGACTATACGAATCTCTATGGTTTCTTGTTTTGTATTCGTTATGAGTATCAGTAAGAGAGTTCTTTTTATTTTCTTCTGACTTCTCTAAGTATGTTTTCTGCAGTTGTATTCTGATGCAGGTTACCCCTACTATCGAAAAGCATAGTGCTTCTAGGGAAAATTTCTCAGGCTGAAATAGCATAAATTGAAGAAGTAATTATCACTAATTTATATGGAAACATTTTTGAGTGTTGCATGCTCAAAATATAACCTCCCAGGCTTTCCTGATACCTGTGGGCACATCTTGCTAATGATGTATGAAATAGATCACAATAAAGCACAGATGCTCACAGACAGAGCTCAAAGCTATAGGTCAGCTGGATGCTTGAGACACTGAGTGTAACTCCCAGGGAAGGAGCTTGGCGGCACCACTCTGGATGCCCAATGCCCCAGGAGGGGGTTGGCAGGGGGGTCGGGGGAGGCATTGCCTGTTTGAGACCTCCCTGCAAAACAAATGCAAAAATGCTGTTCTCCAATTTTCACCTTTCTTCATAAAACTGAAAATCCTCTTTGTGTGTCTTTTGGTTACTGAAAACAGGTACTAAGGTGTGTTTTCGTAAAAGGGGAAGGTGAAACAGGAACTTGTTTGAAAAGTAAGGAATATCTGTATTTAAAACTGCTTTAGTGAGGGGAAAAAAGGATTATAAAACACAAGTACCAAACACTCTCCAATAAATCACTTGGATAGCAATCCATGTAAATAGAACGAGCTCCGAATATGGGTTAGATGAATAAACAAAGGGTCCCCATTGCAAAAGGCTGATGGAGTGTTTTCACATTTAATTTCGTGACCACTTCCTCTATTTCACTGATTGGCAGCATAGTTGGAGATGTCTGTAGGCCCACCACTTCTGAAGGAAAATATACAGAGCGAAAAAAGTATGCTGAAAATATACAGAGCAAAAATGTTCATTGTTAACAAAAGGCGCCAGCATCTGAACTTAATAATCGGATGCCATTTCCATTTGGAGTCTGTATAAGTTTTCAACATGATAGAAACTTAAACAAGTCAGGTTGAAATTATATGTAACTCTGTGCATAGATTTCAACTGTGATTAATCTCTTCTTACATGTACATGTGCAATCTCTTAAGGAATATTCTTAACAGCAACTTAAGAAGGAAGAAGAATGAGGTTTGGTTCCAGAGGGATCCTCGACGAAGTGGTGAGGAGATATTAAATCAGCCCCCGTAGGTGGCTTTGAGCTTGCTGCCCCTGCATCGGGCCAAAGTACCTTGACTCCTATTCTCCCCACTGGACACACCCTTGCCTCTTAAAGGTCCAGTTAAAACCCAAGCTGTTTCGAAATCATCCAGGAACTCCATTTAGGAGTAGTCCTCTCCTCATGTAATATCTCTGCTTCTCATTTGGCTCTTCAGCATGTACTGATGTGTATTATTATTTTGAAATATGTCTACATTTTATTTCCCTGATTCATTTATATGATCTTTGAGGATGAGGAACACTATGTTATATTCTTCCTGCCCCTACTGCAATCTTTAAAGTGTGGTTCTAGTACCGTTAGAATTGTCTAGTTCTTGGACCAAAATATAGCCTCAGAGATCCTTAACGGATACAGAGGGAGGGCCTAGCAAGCTGCATTTGTAACATGCTGCCCAGGTGATTCTTAGATTGAGGACCACAAGAACACAAGAATTAGGGGACTGCTGTGAACATAATCAGTCCTAAGAAGTATTTTTTGAATATATACAGGAACACAAAAGACCCAAAGCCAAATCAAAATAACACCAACAAAAACAAACAAAAACCATGTGTAAAACTAAAGATGCTAGGCACTCAGGCCAATCTGTAAAATATAGAAAAATTACTTTCCTGAAAATATGTAGATGTCTCAGGGACAAATTTTGGTCAGGACAGCGTTTACAGTCCAGGAGGTATCTTGCAATCTCACTAGACTGGGAAGCGCTAAAGGGCAGGGACCCTGTGTTCCTTGCCATTCTTATAAATGTGAGACCTTACAAAGAAGCATGGCAAAAGTGATGTAAAGGAGCTTAATTCCTCAGCAGGGTCCTCTGATTCTGCCTCCTGAAGTCCTCTGTCTGCCTCCCTGAGAATATTTCGCTTCCCTGTGTCACTCTCTGTCCCGCCCATCCCCACCCTCGGCTAAAGTTTTCTGGGCCCTGGGTCTTCGAGTACCCTTTCAGGTCAAACAGAATCAGACTTTGGGCAACTGGTGTTGGCTGAATTCTAAACCATGCCCTTTGCGCCACCCCCCTACCCCGAGATTACTCCCATGTTTGTGTGACTTACAAGGCAAAAGAGACTCCGCAGATATGATGATTACTAATCGGTGACCTCAAATAGGGGGATTATCTGGGGGGCCTACCCTAACCCCGATACTTTTTAAAACAGAGTTTTCTCTGGCTCAGAGCGCAAAAGTCAGAGAGATTAGAGAAGGATTTCAATAAGAGGAAGATTCTTGCCAGCTTTGAGAGGGAGGTGGGTCCCTGGGCAAGAGCCTGAGCACAGTCTCTGGAAACCAGGCGCAGTCCCTGCAGAGAGAACAGGGATCTCAGTGTTCTAAGCACAAGCAGTGGAATCCCACCAGCCACCTGACCCAGCTGGCAGCAGACCTGCCCCTGAGCCCCCAGGTGAGAGCGTGGCCTGATTGATGGCTTGATTGGCGCCCTGGGAGATCTGATGAGGAGAACTCCACTGAGCCTGCCCAGATTTCTGACCCTGAGAACCGGGAGATAACAGAGGGGTGTCTTGTTACGCTGTATAAAGCGTGTGGTAATTTGTCACACAGCAAGAGGAGAGGAACACAGGAGCCCTCTGGAAATGTCTACAACGGTCCTCTGCCTGCCTCTTCTCAACTCCAGCTCAATCAGTGCTTGACTTGCAGAGAGACAAAGAATGGGCATTAGTAGAGCAAAATTAAACCGGAGAGGGTCGCTATTATTGTTGTTGTCTTTGGTCACTGACCCATTCGGGCCAGTAGCTCCATCTCTCTCTCCCCTGTTGGTGCTGCCCTCCCCAGGCCCGCACAGCATCAAATCTTCCCTTCTGCCCTCTGCCAGGGCTTATGGTTTTCAACAAAAGCCTCTGTGCTCCAGCTAGATCCCTGATGCTCCCAGGACCCCAGGTGGGTTTAACACAAACAATTAGAAATGTAAATACAGACCCTGCAGAACACAGACCTCGAGGCACACAGACCTCGAGCAACCACGGTGGTAACAGTGTGTGTCTTTAAGAATTAGATACTGTGGGGTGCCTGGGTGGCTCAGTGGTTTAAGCCTCTGCATTCAGCTTAGGTCGTGATCTCACGGTCCTGGGATCGAGTCCCACATCGGGCTCTCTGCTCGGCATGGAGCCTGCTTCCTTCTCTCTCTCTGTCTGCCTCTCTGCCTACTTGTGATCTCTGTCAAATAAATAAATAAAATCTTAAAAAAAAAAAAAAAAGAATTAGATACCGTGGGGCGCCTGGGTCGCTCAGTGGGTTAAGCCTCTGCCTTTGGCTTGGGTCATGATCTCAGGGTCCTGGGATGGAGCCCCACATCAGGCTCTCTGCTCAGTAGGGAGCCTGCTTCTCCCTCTCCCTCTGCCTGCCGCTCTGCCTACTTGGGCTCTCTCTCTCTGTTAAACAAACAAAAAAACCCCACAAAAACAAACAAACCTTAAAAAAAAAAAAGCTCCCATGTCTAAGGTTCGGCCTCATCCAAGCTCCATGGGCTCAGCAGAATGGCACTCAAGAATCCAGCTCTTCAGACACTTCATTCCTCATTCCAGAAATCCTCCTTTCCCTGTGCAAATCAAATGACTCCATCCAACAAAACTGCTCTTATTTCTAAATGATTTTCAAGTGCCTTGCTTGATCCCTGAGCAAAGCTAATCCCCACCAACCCCCTCCCTGCCTTTCTTCTTAAGCAACTTTGCTCAGTCCTCATTTAAGGGTTCGCTTCATTCTTTCTGCTTTGCACTGAGTAGCTATTTATGCGGGCCCCTCACCCTCAACTCCCTCCAGCTCTGCGGGGGCAGGGGCTACATCCCATTTATCTTCACGTCTCCCCAGGCCTGCCGGGGGAACACTCAGCACATGTTTAAGAGGTTCATTCCGAGCGCTGAGTTGGACTTACAGTTGAGATTTCCTTTGCTGTCAGGTTTCGGGTAGGGCCTTAAGATCCCTTGATCCAGGGAAAGAAGGGCTGTGCAGCTGCTGCAGCCCGCCCCTGGGGTCCTCCAACCCAGGAAGCTGCAGAGAAGGGGGAGGAGAAGGAAGCTCCAGATGGAGAGGAGGGAGTGCCAACCTTGCTTCCTGCCCCTCAGCCAGCAGCAAGCCGACTTGCTTCTCTAATTTGATCTTTTCTCTTGCTTTGGCCAAGGCTGAGTGCATTCCCTATAGAGCAAGAGTGAAACAATGCAGTTGCTGTTTCAAAGCCGGGGAAAAAGAGTGGTGGTGGGAAAACGTGAAGAAAGCATGTTCCTTGATTTATTTTTTTTAAATGTATGTTATGGGAGAAGTAGGCAAGAAGACAAAATATGCAGTACACTCTGAACCATGAAGGAAAGACACTTTCTATAGCCCTTTAAAATCTTTCATACTACAGTTAATCATGTATCGAATCACTCAGCAAACTCTGCATACACTGTATGCCTCCCTTTGCACAACTGGTGGATGAGCCTGTCTCCATTTATAAACCAGAGGGTCTCAGGGCTGGGGCTTGCTGCTGTTCACCCTCACGCCCTGATGCCTAGCACAGTGCCTGGAGGACTGCAAAGAGCTCAGGGTAGGGTGGCTGGCCAGCCCTGGGGATTGAAAAGGGGCAGCAGAGTCTTGGGGCCAGGGGGCCAAGTACTTCCAGGAGAAGGGGATAATGAGCACTGACAAAGCATCAGGGAAAGGCCAAGTCAGCTTATCCTGAAAAGGAGCCAGAGCTGTGGAAATTAGGAGGAAGGGAAATCATGGAAGAAGGCAGCTTGCAACTGGGTAAAAAGTAAATGGAAGAAACACTGAACGATGGGCACAAATAAGTCTTTTTAAAAATTCACTTAAATGTACATTGTGACTTGGCTAGTAAAATAAACTATAGAATATGATGCGGCAATTAAAAGAATAAAGTAAAACCACCCCATGGTTTCTCAACCTCAGCATTACTTGCATTTTGGGTGGACAATTCTTTTTTTTTTTTTTTTTTTTTTTTTTAGAAGATTGATTTATTTGAGAGAGAGAGCATGCATGAGTGATGGGCAGGGTGCAGAGGGAGAGAGAGAACCTCAAGTAGACACCACACGGAGCACAGAGCCTGATGCAAGGCTTGATCCCATGACCCTGAGATCAGGACCTGAGCTGAAACCAAGAGTCAGGCACTTAGACAGTTGTGTTACCCTGGTGCCCCTGAGTGGACAGTTCTTGGTTGGGGGGGCTATCTTATGCATTGCAGAATGTTTAGCAGCATCCTTGACTTCTATCTATGAGATACCAGAGTAGCAACACAGCCTGCAACCACCAAAAATGTCTCCAGAAATTGCCAAATGTCCTTTGAGGAGCAAAACTGCCCCCAGTCAAGAACCACTGCTCTATATGTACTCACTGGTTAAGATCTCCAAGGCAGATCATTGAGTGGAAAACATGTCACAAAAAACTCCATTTTACATGGTACCATTTACATGGAAAAAGCATTCTACACGCACGCGCGCACACACACACGCGCATGCACGCGCACTCGTGCACACCCATACACGATATCCATATTATGTAAGTAAGCACAACTAGAGTGCCTAGAAAGACAAAACTTTTAGCAGACTAGGGCAGGGAGTCACAGTGAATCTTGACTTTATCTGGACTGTTTGTGTCTTTAAAAAAAGAAAATGGAAATGTACTCGGTGGGAAAATTTGTTTGGAAACTGAAGATACAGAGAAAGTACTTGTTAATTGCTCCCTGACAAACTTTCAAGAGGAAGAAGGTGGCCAGAATGAGGCGGAATGAAAGGAAGGAATTTTTAGGACGTGGGAAAATTGAGCTAAATTCAGTCAGGTCCTAATTTTGTATAAAGCTTATGAAGAGAGGGGCGAATACCTTCCAGAATGCTTCCACTTATTAGCTCAAGATTTCAATGATGCTTTGCCAGCGTTGAGTTTCCCACTACAGTTAAATATGTATGAAATGACAGAACTCCTCTTTTCTGTTTTTCCACTGCATGTTTCTTTAATTTGTGTTTCTTTGGTGTGTGTACGGCTTTCTGTAACTGAAGTGCTGATGCCATTATGGAAACTGTCACTCTTCCGAGTTGGAAAGACCCGAGAATGAAAGCTCACTTTGCCTTCTGTTGGGTCTGGCATGGCTGAGTACACTGCAGGAGCGTATTTGTTTTTCATTAATTTGTTTGTCATTTTTCTCCATGATCTATGGAACATTTATTTCCCCTGCAGCAAAAGGATCTGAAATGTCAGAGGTTTCTCTTGGTTTTGCTGGGGTAATGAATTGTAGAGAAAAAGAAATTTTTCTTATATGCTAGTTGATTGTGGAAGGAGACATTTTGTGACCTTTTGCTATTTTACAGTGATAATGAATTTCCTGACAAACCTGGAAACTTTGGGCTTCTTTACTGAAATAATAAGGTTTGAGGAATAACTTTGACCTGGACCTTTGTGGAATTAATCAAATACAGATTTTGGAAAAATTGATGAGTTTGGTCTTTACCGAGACACTCTAATTTATTTCTGTCACTGAGGCAAGTAGACAGATCTGTACCACATCTATACCACATCAAAACATCAAACAACTAACTACAGACCCAAATCCCTGAACAGAGATTTACACACATGTGGTGGGAGGGAGCCTAGGTTCAGGGACTTCTAGCTTGATCACTGTTTGCTTTGTTTCCTTTTTCTTTTTTTCTTCTCTTCCTTCTTTTCTTTTTAATTGCAAGAATAATACAATCTTGTAGAAAACCTGGCCTATGCTGAACAGAATGAAAAAGATAATAGGAAATCATCCATAACCTCATTCTCCAAAAGCAATGGGCCATCACACCATTTTGGTCTGCTCCTTCTAATCCTGTTTTGATGCCTATCATTTATAATTGAGATGATACTGAACATAAAATTTTATATTCTGTGTTTTCTTTCCTCCTAAATAGTGCATACGATGTTTTGTTTGTGATCTCTAAACACTTTAAAGGAAAACTATACTGAGTCCTTAGGAAGTTCTAAACAAAGGCCACAATTCATGGGGAAAAGGAAGGAACAGATCTTTTAATTTTTTTTTTTTTTAGATTTTATTTATTTATTTGAGAGAGAGAGAGTGAGAACTAATATGCACAAGCATGAGGAGCAGCACGCAGAGGGAGAAGTAGACTCCCCACTGAGCGGGGAGCTGGACTTGGGGCTCCATCTCAGGACCCAGGGATCATGTCCTGAGCCAAAGGCAGACACTAAACTGACTGAGCCACGCAGGTGCCCCAGGAATAGATGTTCTTTGCAATATTTTAGGAACATCAGATTTTCCCATTGTTCCCCTGCATGTGTTAATGGATAAGATTTTTCAGATTCTCTGACACTGTAAATATGCATGCGCCTTTATGTTTGAAAGCTGAGATGAGAAAACAAGGCTGTTGAGTCAGGATGCCAGCCGAGCTCACATAATGGCTCTGGATGAGGGTGCTCTGGGTCTGTCAAAGACAATGACTGACCCACAGGTGTCACAGCTAGTGCTGTGACCAACCAGACAGATGTGTGGATGTCAGCGCCTATGTCAGTACCCTTTCTGCCAGGGTACTGGCGGGGAAGACTCCTTCTCCACAGAAGTAGCATAATCAGTTCCCTGATTCTCTACGTATTCTCTCTGGGAGCTTGCTGGGATTGTCTACACCCATTCCTAATATCCTGCAAGACAGAGGAAGTACTTGAAAGGTGTCAGAACTCACAACCCAAACAGGGTCTCAGAGAATTTAGGTAGAAGTATTAGTACCTCATTCTTGACTTCTGGTGGGGTGTAGATGCTCAGTTCACTGTCATTTCTTAGAAGTTTAGATATTCTTTGTGGTTGTTGACAGGATGAGAACATAAGGAACAAAAGGAAAAAGGAAGGGAGCTTCTGAGTTGAGCTCTAAAATCTTCACGTCTTGCTCAACTGAATGTACTTTGAAATTTTTCATCAAACACCAGATTATTTTACGATAAGAAAACAATTTGGTATTTGGAAAATCAGAAAGATCATGTAAAATGCTACCTAGCTAGCCTAAACAGGAGCTCAGGGGAAGTTACAAAATTGTAACTACAATTATATATTGATTATATAATTACTTAAGTAATTAATACATTAGCAATTATAAAACAGTTCTGAAATTTAAGATCTTGTATCTCTGTCTCCAACTGCATATCTCACAAAATATTTCAAGAATCTTAAATCAAATATTCACACAAACATTTTAAATTATAAATCTTGACGGTGCCTGGGTGGCTCAGTCAGTTAAGCGTTTCTCTTTGGCTCAGGTCATGATCCTGGAGTCCCAGGATCCAGCCCCGCATGGGGCTCCCTGCTCAATGGGGAGCCTGTTTCTCCCTCTGCTGCTCCCCCTGCTAGTGCTCTCACTCTCTCTCTCTCAAAAATCAATCAATCAATCAATCAATCTTTAAAAAACAATTTTAGATCTTGGATTCCAAATTGGGTGAAAGTGCTGTTTCCGCTGGGGGCTACTCGAAGTGTGATCAGAGACCCAGCACTGGCACCCCCTGGGAGCTCGGCAGAAATCCTGAATCAGGTGATCTCTATACTCAGTCAAGTTTGAGAAGCTCAGGTGTAGACTAGGGTGAGGAGCAGACCTCTACAAATACAAGTGTTTGCCCCCGGTGAGGAGAGGAGAGTTCCTAGGAGATTCCGAAAAGCTGTTAGTACTGTTCACAGACTGCTTTCTTCTTCCCCACTAACAGGGGGAATTTCTAGTATTTTCATCACCACCTTGCTGGTGTGGAGAATCTGCTCCTGACTGCGGAGGGAGACTACAGCTCAAATAACCAGCTTTGGCTTTCTGAAGTGGGAAAACAATGCCAACGTCGCCATGCTCTGGATTTGGGGCCAAGATAAGATAGAGAAAAAGAGGATGGTTGGTCTGAAAGCGTCTGAACAGTTGCAGAGTGGATGAATAATGCAGTGCATTTTGGCTGATTATTATTATTATTTTTTTAAGATTTTATTTATGTATTTGACGGGAGGGAGAGAGATCACAAATAGGCAGAGCAGCAGGCAGAGAGAAGGGGGAAGCAGACCCCCCCCCCCCCATGGAGCAGGGAGCCTAATGTGGGGCTCAATCCCAGGATCATGATCCGGGCCGAAGGCAGAGGCTTAACCCACTGAGCCACCCAGGCCCCCCACTGGCTGATTATGGACTCCAAAACTCTCACCTGCTTACTTCTGCTTCTAGAAGAAAAGCAAGGCAATGCAAGTTTTGAGGAGGGCTCAAAGGCAGGCCTAAGGTCAGGAACGTGTTTGGTTTATCAGTTAGGGGAATTTAAACTCAAACCCACTTGGTTTTTAACTCAACTTAATCACTCACATGTGATGAAGTGCCATCAAGTCATCTAAAAGAAAGCAGTCACTGCACAATGGAATAGCTGATGTCATGCTAGGAGCTGCCAAGCCCTCAACAAACTGGAAAGTGATTTTTAGGAGGGAAAATGTAAAATTATGAAAAACACATAGTTTTTAGATTTGCTTGCATGCTCTTCCAAGTGTCTGGTGATTTATGAACATCTCTCTGCATTCTTTTCTAATTTGGTTTCCACTGTCAACATTTTCATTTTAAAAGAATGCGTAATCGTTTGAGCTCAATGCAGGGTATATGCTGTTCTTTTTAATTTGTGAAAAGATTCTGAAAAAGTAACCTCATACACATTTGAAAATATAGTTAAAATTAGAAGGCAGAAGTTTCGATTTTTTTTTTAAGTCTCTAACATCTAAATGTTTAAACATGTTTTGTTAACACTTAAAAATCAAGAATTGTATTCTAACTTGTCCAAGAAATAACCCAAGCCCAACCCTCAACTTTCTTTATTTTTTAATTCATTTTTTATTATTTTAAAAAGATTTTATTTATTCATTTAAGGGAAAGAGAGGCGAAGACAGAGAGAGCACAAGCAGGGGTAAAGGTAGAGGGAGAGGGAGAAGCAGACTCCCTGCTGAGCTGGGAGCTGGACCTGGGGCTTGATCCCAGGACCTGGAGATCATGACCTGAGCAGAAGGCAGATGCCCAACCATCTGAGCCACCCAGACACTCCCTCAACTTTCTTTAAATGAACTATATATATTACAAAGAATTCTTATATCTCAGGCAAATGATTATAAGGGAGAGTGATACCGGAGCTGAGTTTCTCTTTCCTCTTTCTTATTTTCTCTTTTGAGCAACAAGGAGCTAAAAGTTAGATAAGCACTGAATTATTTTCTGTAAGAAATTTTTACCAAATGATATAAAAGGCTCTGAAATGAATTTTGTAAGTTGCCAAAATAATCATGACTTCCTGATAAGTCACCATAAATTTATACTCATGTTGGACACGAGTACACTTGAGTGTCTGACACTAGCTGCAAGGAAACCAAATCTAAGTTTTCTATATCTTACTTTATGAACAAACATTAGCTACTACAAATCAAATACCTCTGACATCTATCCAAACTCTTTTTTAAAAGATCTTTTAAAGGCTTTCTCAAGCCTTTCCTTTTCTCTTGGTTCTTTTTTTTTTTTTTTTAAGATTTTATTTATTTATTTGACAGAGAGAGAGGACAAGCAGGCAGAGAGGCAGGCACAGAGAGAGGAGGAAGCAGGCTCCCCGCTGAGCAGAGAGCCTGATGAGGGGCTCAATCTCAGGACCCTAAGATCATGACCTGAGCCGAAGGCAGCGGCTTAACCCACTGAGCCACCCAGGCGCCCCCTTTTCTCCTGGTTCTTAAATGATTCTCGCTCTCTGTCAAATAAATAAAAATCTTAAAAAAAAAAAAACCCTTTAAATGCGGGACATTTAGTCAACAACTGCTTTGTGTTGGGACACTGTTCTAGATACTTGCGTACAGTAATGAATACAAAAGATAAAAATGTCTGTCTTCATGGGACTTATATTTTAATGGGAGAAGATGATAAATATTTAGAATACAATTATGACAGATGGTGTTGTGTGCTCTAAAGTCATGCAGGCATGGGGGACAGGGCAGGGCTGGGAGCATTATGCCTAGACAGTTTCTGGAACCCCCTGCATTATTGGCCTTAGTTTCTTTGGATTTTTCTCCTCGTGATTGCTCTCAACTCCCTTACATCACCATGTATGCACGCTCTTTAAAACTGCTCCTGTGGAGGCATTTAGGTGAGAGAGCAACTAAGCACAGGTATCTAACACCCCTGATGTTTTATTTTTATTTTTAAAAAGATTTTATTTATTTATTTGACACAGAGAGAGAGATCACAAGTAGGCAGAGAGGCAGGCAGAGGGGGAGAGGGAAGCAGGCTCCCTGCTTAGCAAAGATGTGGGACTCAATCCCAGGACCCTGAGATCATGACCTGAGCCGAAGGCAGAGGCTTAACCCACTGAGCCACCCAGGGGCACCACCCCTGACATTTTAAAGGGAGAAGCTAGAGCTGACTGAAAGCTCCTTTCCTGGGAAAATGGCATGGTGCCCCCGGAAATAAGGAAGAGACCTACTAACAGACTTTGGAAATCAGGGCAGGTCACAGGATAGAAAAGAAGCCTTCAAGTGATAATCTCTTTCACTACTATGAGTCAGAGGACTAGGAAACACCCGTGCCAGCAAGTCCAAGGGCACCTCCAGCACCACAAAGGATCCATCCTAACACAGGGTGCATTGGCACCAGGGAAAGAGCTGGGCATAGCCACTTACATATCTGGAATAGAGTCTGTAACATTGGCTCTCTGTCAAGGGCTCCGTCAAATACCAAGAAACTACCTAGAGACTATTTTCCCTTACTAGGAGGGCCCACTGCACCAGACAACTTTTCCTCATCCACTGGCTAATAGAGAGATCACTGAGCTAGTTCTATGTATCTTTTATAAACTAGTCCTCCTGTTTTTATATTTGAATGTATCCTAACACCAGGCAAGATGGAACCCAAAGATAATTAATCGATGCCATTTTTAGCAAAACCACCTGCTTTATACTCAGTAATAAAATCATATGAACATGGAGCAGAATAAAATATATATAAATATGACAATATTGCACGACATAAAAGGAGACGAACTTATATGTAGCATCCCTGACAACCGTTTACTGAAGAGTCAACTGTCAGCCTCAACTTTGTGTACTTAATACAATCAAATGAAATAGTAACTCTATGAAGGAGGCAAAAGATACAATGATGAGAAAAAAAATTTTTTTTAAACAAAGAGAGCTGGAAAGCCTACAGAGAGGCAGTGAGGAAAAAGATTTGCCATACTCTATTTTGAAATGCCACCAGAAGTATTAAAGAGACACAGAACGAGATCTGTTAACAAAAACAAACAAAAGATCATTGAAGTGGAACTCACCCCAAAATGTGGAGGGAAATGGCAAAGAGATAAAAATGACAAGTGACAGAAGATACGCATGAAGGACAAAGGATATCAAACATACAGGTAAGGGTGTTACTGCCCAAAAGACCATAGTACATTTAAAAAAGATAAAAGTCTAAACATCTATCAGATTAAAATTTTCCTGGGATAAAAAAAAAATCTTGAATTGTGCAGTACTTTAACTCTCTACCAAGAAAAACTGATGAAATAAATTGAAATACACTGGTGATATGTATGTTTAACTATGTTAAAACATATATGTTTTTAACTATGGGTACCAGAGATAGAACACTACAATTATCCAATCGAGGGAGAAAACAAGATACTTAGCTCTAAAGCAAGAGTATCAGGCTATACTGAGATTACTCTTCTGCAACAAAAGATGCCAGAGACCATAAGCAAAGTCTACAGAATTATGAAGAAAAAAGAAAAAATAACCATGGGATTATTTACCCAACCAACTGTCATTATGGGCAAAAGTAACAGAAAGCTATATTCTCAAATATGCAAGGCTTCAGAAAGTATATTATGCATGAAATTTCCATGGCAAGATGATAATTCAAAGATGTAACAAACAAACAAGAATCAAAATAAAATTTCTATCTCAAGATGAAATTATAGTAAAAGGAAGGAAGCACTTAAGTCTATATGTAATTTATATAAAATTAAATCTGTTTTTCACTCCTATATCCTGGGATAATTTCCCAAATAAACTAACTATATGCAAGTCTTTGTCTCATGCTCTACTTTTTGCGAATGAAGACAGTAAGCAAGAATGAATAACTCAATACATGAAACTAAAAATTTTGCTATGGTCAAATGTCCATAAAGTTTGATAAAAGATTAAAAAAAAAACTACTTGCAAGATTACATTCTCAATAATGCAATTAAGATGGAAATTAAAACAAAAAAAGATGATGAAAGGCCATATGCCTGAAAGTTTCAAAACATAATTTTAACCTATTTGGGTTGAAGAAAAAAGAAAATATTTCTTGTGATAATAAATATATGATAGATAAAAACAGAACATACCGCTATGTATAGGATATAGCTGATACAGTATACAATAATAATTTTAGAGGTTTAAATTTTTATATATTTTAAAAAGACTGAAAATAATGAGTTGAATTTTCAACTTACATTAAGAAAAACAACAACAGCAACACAACAACAAAGGAAGTAAATAATTACTGGCATAAAAGCAGACATATGGGCCAATGGAACAAATAGAGAATCCGGAAATAAACCCAAGAACACACAATGGGGAAAGAGACTTCTTTCACAAATGCTGTGGGAAAACTTCTTACACAAATGGAGACTTCTTACACAAATGCTGTTGGAAAAACTGAATATCTACATGCAAAAGAATGAAATTAGACCCTTATACACAAAAATCAACTAAAAAAGATTTAATGTAAGGTCTAAAACTGTAAAACTCCTTGACACAAACATAGGGACAAAACTTTGTGGCATTGGTCTTGGCAATGATTTTTTTTTGGATATGACACCAAAAACACAAACAATAAAGGCAAAAATAGTCAAGTGAAACTACTAAAAAGCTTCTGTACAGCAAAAGAAAAAAAAAATCAATGAAATGAAAAGGCAACCTATAGAATGGGAGAAAATATTTGCAAACCATAAATCTGTTAAGAGTTAATACCCAAAAGGAACACATTCCACTCAATAGAAGAAAAGTCCAATTAAAAAATGGGCAAAGGATCAAAAAGCAAGAAGTGTTTGCAAGTCTGTGGATAAAAGGGAACCCCTATGCACTTTCTCATGAATTGGTTCAGCCACTACGGAAAGTAGTATGCAGTTTCCTCAACAATAGCATGGAGTTTCCTCAAAAAATTAAAAATGGAACTACCATATTATCCAGCAATCCTACTTCTGGGATATATCTAAAGTAAATGAAAACAGGATATTGAAGAGATATTGGCATTCCCATGTTCACTTCAGTATTGTTCATAATAGCCAAGATATGGAAACAACCTAAGTGTCTATCAGTGGATGAATGGATAAGGATGATATGGAATATAAATATAAATATATTTTTGTATATAATACATATATTAAAAATATATAATAGTACATATAATACTATTCAGCCATAAGAAAGAAGAGAATCCTGCCACTTGTGACAACATGAATGAACCACAAAAGCATTATATTAAGTAAAATAAGTCAGACTGAGAAGGACAAACACTGTATGATTTCACTCATATATGGAATCTAAAAAAGAACTGAACTCATAGTGCCAGAGAGTGGACTGATGGTTCCCAGGGGTGGTGGTGATGGGGACAGAGGAAATGGTAGCTGGTGGTTAGAAGGCACAAACTTCCAATTATAAGATGAAAAAGTTCTGGGTACCGAAAGCACAGCATAGTATTTAGTTAACAGTACTATACTGTATACTTGGAAATTATTTAAAAAGTGGTCTTAAATGGTTTTACTACCAAAAATCCAAAATACCAAAAAAAAAAAAAGGTAACTATGGAGATAATGGGCTTGTTAACTAACTTTATTGTGGTAATCAGTTCATAATATAAGCATATGTCAAAACATCACATTATATACCTTAAACTTACATAATGTGATATCTCAAATATATCTCCATAAAGCTGGAAGAAAAAAAGATAAGTATCTCCAATGCACAAAAATACTCTTCCATAGGACACAAAAAGAGGAAACACCATTCAAGTTATTTTATGACAACAGCATAACCTTAACCAAAATATTACAAAGATAATTCAAGAAATCATAATAACAAGATATTCTTATATATAAACATGAATGTAAAAATGCTGAATAAAGTATTAGGAAATTTTATCTAGCAATGCATAAATTGTAACTCAAAAATGCAAATTTAACATCAGAAAATTAATAAAGAAAAATGGATATGATCATATAGAGGCAGAAAATATTTGAAAAAAACCAAACACCTATTCATAATTTAGAAAATTTTACAAACTAGGAACAGAAGGGTGTTTTTTTACTCTGATAGAGAGTATAAAAAGTCTATAATGAACATTATAGTCAGTGGGAATACTTTGAAAGTTTTCCCTCCTGGCCTGGGAATAAAACAAGGGTAACTGATATCACCATTTTTATTCAAGACTGAATAAAAACAGCAATAAGATAAGAAAAAGTAAAAGGTGCACGAGTAGAATAAGGAACAAATTGTCATTATTAAAGATAATTTCCTTGCTGATATACAAACTCAAGAAATTATTAGATTTGGTAATGGGATTTAAAACTGACACTAATTGGATATAAGACTAAAGGTAAAATGAATATCCAAAACTCAACTGCATTCCTATTTATTAACAAATAACAGAATTCAAATAGAAAAAAGGACCATTTGTATATGTGCTGCCGAAGCGAGCACGAAAGGACCATTTGTAAAAGCAACAAAAACACAAGATATGAAAAAATAAATAATAAAAAATCTTGAAAATTATAATACTTTACAAGAAGTCATACAAGAAGACAACATCAAAGGACATCTATACTATGTTCATGGGCAAAACGATCTGTAAGTTTGATGCAACTTTAATTAAAATCTCTAATTTTTTTTCAAGATGGTAGGCATAACCATAATGATTTTGCTATTTTTAAACTGTAAACTTATTTAGCATTCACACTGTTACACCTAAATACATTTTTTATTTGTTTTTTTTTTAATTTTTTAAAGATTTTATTTGTTTGACAGAGAGAGCACAAGCAAGCAGAGCAGCAGGCAGAGGGAGAGGGAGAAGTGGGCTCTCTGTCTAGCTCAGAGCCTGATATGGGGCTCAATCCCAGGACCCTGGGATCATAACCTGAGCCAAAGGCCGCTGCTTAATTACTGAGCCACCCAGGCGCCCCAAATACATTTTTTAAAGCGCCAAATGTAAATGACTAAATCTTTGTAGAACTAGAAGAAAATATAAGTGAATATTTGAACTCAGGATGAAGAATTGTTTAAATTTATAAACACAGAATTCTGCAAAGTGAAAATTTTTACTTTTTAAAAGATACTAAAAATTAAAAGAAAAATTATTCGCTACATAAGAACAATGAATATTTTAATAATCAAAAAGTTCTTACAAACTGATAAGGGAAACATTTTTTCCTTTACATAAGAAAAAGATAGGAACTGGTAATTACAGCCAATAAACAAAAATAAGCCTAACCTCGGCAGCAAAGAGATCCAACATAAAGCAATACATTATTTTATTTACAAAATTGGCAAATGTTTTAAGAAATGCTAATATACCCTGTAGCCAAGATTCCAGAAAATAAACATTCTCACATAGTGATGGTAGAAATAATTCATACATTATTTCAGGGAAGCAAATGGCCAATAGATAAAAAAAGGAGCTTCAAAATGTTTACACCCTTTGACCTAGGAATTCTGCTTTTAAACATTATCCTCTCAAAATAATGGATGGTCACTGCAGATTTATTTATATAAATGAAACTTTGAAAATACAGCAACACATGCAGAAACAGGGTTAATGACTACCTATTCCACATATTAGAATTGTAGATCCAGGTTAGAGAATGACATGCAGCCGTAGACAAAATTGTTAAACGAAAATGTTAAAGATGAAAAATTTCACCCTTCCTTATGTTAACAAATTAAGCAATGAAATAATATATCATAGGATCCAAATTCTGTGAAAATGTGTGATATGCGGGTGTCAGTCTGTAGAGGGGAAAGAGGGAAAACAGAAAAAAAAAGACAAATTATAACATTGCTACTTTGAGGTAGCAGGATAGTGAGATTGTGGTGATTTTTACCTTTATCTCTGAACATTTCTGTATTTGTCAAAATTTCTAGACAACACTTCTCCTCTGTATTACTTGTATAAGAAACAAGCTGGTGGCTTCCCTTCTAGCAGAACAAGTCTAGCCTCCTCAGTCCGACACAACAGTCTGTATTATCTCATCTTCTTCCTGCCTTCCCTTTGTCTCAACAGACTTACACATACACCCTTTTGCTCACGCGCTCGTGTGTCTCAGGACTTTCCTTTCCACCTCAGGAACTCTTCATTCAGGGTTCCAGGCAAGGCTTCCTTCCCTTCCTTAACCAGCCTGTGTGACTGAGCCCACCACCAAAAAGCAGCTACCAGACTCTATGGCAATTAATCCACAAGTAATCAAGTACAGTTTGCAACATCTCTACTACTGCAGCCTTGAACTATTATTTGATTTTCTTTTAACTTTTTGTATGTTTTGGTTCTTCCCTCCAAGTAGATTACGAGCTATTTTTTGCCATTTTTCATAAAGTCTAGTGCAACGAAGTAGGTGTCTGTGGTGCACAGAATAATGGCCTAAACCCCAGAGCCTGTGAAAATTTTAGGTTATAGGACAAAGGGGAACTAAGATGGCAGATGGCGTTAAGGTTGCCAATCAGCTGACCTTCAAACAGGGAGATTAGCCTGGATTATCTAGCTGGGCCTAATGTAATCCCAAGAAGCCTCAAAAAGGTAGAAGAGCTCAGAAGAGGCATGAGGACAGAAGTAAGGTTGGAGTGATGTGTTATAGGGACTCAACTCTCCATTGTTGGCTTTGAAGATGGAGGAAGAGGGCACAGGCCAAGCAAGAGGAGCAGCCTCCCCAGGCTGGAAAAGGCACAGATGTGGATTCTCCCCCAGAGAATCCAGAAAGGAATATAGCCCTGCAAACACTCTGGATTTTTGTTCAGTGAGATCCATGTCAGACATTTAACCTACAGAATTGGACATGAATTTGTGTGGTTTTAAGTCATTAAGTTTATGGTAATTTGTTCTGGCAGCGATAGAAAATTAATACAGTGTTAAATATTATTTTCATTCATTCACATTTAAATCAAGAAAGATAAAACCAAAGTTATTAAAATAATGGACCCATTTCAGACTATACTTTTTGAGGAAGTCTATCCTAATCACCCCCAAATGCCTCTCACTATTTCTTTATTTCTCCTTAGCACTTATGTATCCAATTTACATCACTTATCATTTGTTGCTACTTATTTTATTACTGTGTTAATATCACTTCCTGGGCACACAGTTTTTTCTCTCATTCAAAATGCTCTTCAGAAGCAGGGGTCATTCCCTATATATTTGCTGCCAGAGGTAACAGACTTCAGTTTATAAATGCCTGATTATTAACATCTTACGTTATGGATTAATTACACGGGAGACCACGTACTCAGCTTTCTTCTCAGAAATGTTTTTATAAAAGTTTTATTTCAGTCTTATACAGAAGTATCCTCAAGCCCCTAAAAAAATCTGACCAGACTAGTAAATATCTAGAAAGGGGACTTACTACACTTTAATTCCACTGGATATGTCCCCAAAAATTTCACGAGGTTTTATGTTTTTCCGAACTTTCTTGGTTGACTATTTTGAGAAAGTCGTAAGGATTTCTCCACGTAGATTGCAAGACTAGGGAAGTGAGGTGGAAAGATGTCTGGTCTGCAGGGGGAGAGAAAAAAGTGAGTCTAGACATCCTCGAATCTCAAACAGACCTGGGTACTGAGCAGGCTCTGGTGTGCAGGAGGGACTCTGTGGAGGGTCTAGTCTATTTTGTGTTGAGTGTCAGAATCAGCACAGACCTCTGAATCAACTAGAATTACGAGACTACTCTTGGAGGGCCAAGGCTAAAATTTCTAGGCTGTACCAGAATTAAAGAAAAGGAAGGAAATAAGTGGTCGGTTGGAGACAAGAGGATTTGGTCTCATCATAATCCTGGGGGAAAAGAGAAAAGCTGATGTGTAAATAGGGTTCTGGGCAAGTAAGTACATGGCGTTGTGGAGAAGGGAGTGCCGGGCGGCAGCTGGCCCCGGCCACATGCTCTTCTCCCAGAGGCAGGGCTGCCCTGCCCTTCAAGTCCGCTTCTGTCATCTGGCTCTGGGAAGCCTTAAAAAAGTTGCTTACTCTCATTTCTCCAAACATAAAATTGGGGCAGTGGGATTTGTCATTTCTGTGTAGCCCAGGCCTGTGGTAAGGATTAATTAGTGTTTTTAAAGGGCTGTGGGTTTGGTGTGGTTTATTTATTTTCTCAGGATGAAAGCCAGTATGCCAGCACCAAGTGTTAACAACGAGGGTTTGATGTATGTTACTTGAGATGCGCTGTGTGAAGTGGGATGGTTGGGTTATGAGGCTTCGGGGACTGCCTTTGGCATCAAAAAGGCCACATTTCCAAACACACTTTAGTGCTCCCCAAAGCGAAGGGGGCAGAAGAAAAGCCTTTGAAAATTAAAAAGGGGCAAAGTCACCTGAGTTTAGGCTCTGCGACCAAGGGCACATACTAAGCTACACGAAGGAACATTTGATGAGCCGCTTAATGACAAATATTAGCAGGTAGAGGGGACCCAGAATTCTGCTAACTTGGTGACAAGCTGCAAAATGAGCTCCCATATTCAATAAGGACAAGGGACGCTAGCAGAGGCCATCAGGGTCTGCTCACACACTAGCTTGGCCACCACACCACAGGTGGGCATGGGGCAGAGACACAAGTGCGCCCCAAGTCCCACTCACTGAAGACCTAGCAGCTTTCCAGATAGGAAAGTCTCATGAGAACACTTTGGGCTGGTTTTCTTTTTGTTAGTTAGTTTGTTAAGATTTTATTTGTTTGTGTGTGTGTGTGTGTGTGTGTGTGAGAGAGAGAGAGAGAGAGAGAGAGAGAGGACAAGCAGGGGGAGCAGCAGGCAGAGGGAGAAGCGGGATCCCCACTGAGCAAGGTGCCCAATGCAGGACTCAATCCCAGGACCCTGGGATCATGACCTGAGCTGAAGGTATCAGATGCTTAACCTACTAGCCACCCACGTGTCTCCAGGCTGGTTTTCAAAAGTCTATCTTTATGGCTTCATTCCTGATTAGGGAAGTGAGATGTGCTCATTACTAAAACTTACAACTGGAGAACTACATAAAACAGAAAGTGCAGACACCCCTCTCCCAATCCCAGTAGCCAGAACATAATTATTATGAACTCTTTTGGGGACATATTTACCAGACACAGATATAATTGTCTTCAATTTATAAGCAAGGAAAAGGATAACTCAGAGAACTTATCCACAAGCTTATAGGAAGTAAGTCAAAGCTGGAATTGAAACCCAGACTTAAGGACACCCCAGAACTCTGCATGTTCCACTAGGCTACACGCCCTGTCCCCACACTCCACACCATCCTGCAGTGGAATTACTACAGGGCTCTGTAGGACTTGCATAACCGTCTTTACACACAGAAGCTGCTGTCACTCACACAGTCAGGTTGCATATGAAACTGGAAGTTAGTCACAGCTAGACCCATTTTTCCAGACACATGTAAGTGTGTAATGCTCTAGTGACACTTGAGTGGGTGGCTGTAACACAGATCTGGACGTCCCTTTTGCCCAAATCCCTTGCAGAACAGAAAACAAAGAGACTCCTTAAATTAGGAGGACATGACTTGTGTATGAGGCTCGAACCTGGAAAGCCCTGAATTCTGGGTCTCTTATTTATTAGCTGTGTGTGACCATTGCCTCAGTTTCCCCTTCCAGATTATAAAGAGGGGGGACAAACTGATTGCCTTCTAATTTCTGGTATTCTGTGCATGGAGAGCAATGCAAGGTGGTGGGCTTCACGCATCCCCCAAACTTTTCTTATTCTGCTCAATGTCTAATTTCAGGCTGAAGGGCAGAAGGTTGCTACTTCACCAATATGCGCAGAAAGAAATGAATGTGCTTTGAAAATCAAGTATGATATTATTGCTCTTGCTAGATTTATTCTAATGAAATGAGTGGGTGACAGCCAACTTGAATGATTAATTTATTAGCAGGCGTTCTTTCAGTGTGTACAAATCTCCACAACAAAAGGGATTGAGAGGAACACCTGGGTGGCTCAGCGGGTTAAGCACTGCACTCTTTTTTTTTTTTTTTTTTAAAGATTTTATATATTTATTTGACACAGAGAGAGAGAGATCACAAGTAGGCAGAGAGAGAGGGGGAAGCAGGCTCCCTGCTGAGCAGAGCGCCCGATGCGGGGCTCCATCCCAGGACCCTGAGACCATGACCCGAGCCAAAGGCAGAGGCCTAACCCACTGAGCCACCCAGGCACCCTAGCATCGCACTCTTGATTGTCGCCCAGGTCAGGATCCCTGGGTTGTAAGATCGAACCCCGCCTGCATCAGGCTCCACGGTGGGTATAAAACGTGCTTGAGATTCTCTCTCCCTCTCCCCCTCCTCTCCATCTCCCTCCTCCCAGTAAACAAAGCAGTGGGGGATTGAAAGGGTTACAGATGAAATCTCGCCCACCTTGGAACTGACAGCTCTGGATGGGTAAAACACATGATATAAATGATCATGCATGAGGTGGCAAGAGCTCAGTGTCCTAGGATGCTCCAGAAAAGCTCGAGACACTCCAGTTTGGAGGGGCCAGGCAGAGCTTCATGGAGGAGCAGTGATGCGAACTGGTCCCTAGAGAAGTGTCAGAAAAGCACAAGAAGAGGACGGGGGCTGAAGGTGGGCACTGCAACCATGCTGAGGGGTCGTGTAAGCTGAATGACGGAGGTTGTAGCTCAGGCGTCTGCACAAGGCTGTGGGCAGCTGCGGATCATGGATAGCCGGCAAGCTGGGAAGGGACAGGCCATGTCCATGGCCTCTTCCAGACCAGCTTCTAACAAAACTTAAAGTCTAACTGATCTCCAGTACCTACATCAGTACCTACCTTGTACTTGCTGACGAAATCGTCTCAGAAACGGACTAAATGTTGCTGTACAGAGGAAACAGGAAGGCGCGCCAAGCACGCAAACCTGGACAGCTCTTAGATCTCGTGTACAGAATTGGCAATTTTACCACAGAAAATGAGTGTGCGAGAGAGAGGGAGGGAAAGACTCTTCTTTTACTCTGTAATCAAGAGCAGAAATAACATCTCATTATAACTTTTAAAGAAAGGAGGCCTTTTAAGTGAAATAGTAACAAAGCTGTACAGAAACACTTTGAAGACTTGGCCTTTGGTGGTGTGGAAACTGCTAACATCTGTCAGTGCCCTTCGTCTATGACCAAGCTCCTACCAGAAGAATCTGAGCGCTTTGTAGGCATGCACGTGTGTCAGGTGTATATGTATACATCATACAGCCAGATGTATGAGAGTCATACAACCAGATGTATGAGAGAATTCTAACGATACACAGAATGTCACATCTGAAATCCGAGGTGAGTTGTGGTCTCAGATGGTGTGGGCTCATCACTTCAGAACAGCGCATGTCAAGCCTGCTGCCTGTGGGATGGGTGTATATATTTTCTCTAAGGCAAACTAGAAATTAGTTGTCCTCGTGGTCTGAGGCATGCTGGCTAGAACCTGAGGGCGTTTGGAGCAGAGGCTCCTCAGAAGCCTGTCGAGCTAGGCTCACACCTGCAGGATCTCAGGGCCTAACTGGAATCTCGGCTGCTCCCTACCACTTCAGAGAGTTCCAGGCTTCCCATGAATTAGCTTAAAGGGCATCATCCCTGTCCCTAGGGCTCTCACAGGTCTCCTCCACTGACTACCCTGTACTGCTCAAGAAGGACACTGAGTCTAGGTTAGCCTACTAGAAAGAAATATTTATTTATTTTTAAAGATTTTATTTATTTATTTGAGAGACAGACATAGAGAGAGAGAGAGAACACAAGCAGGAGGAACGGGAAGAAGCAGAGGGAGAAGGAGACTCCCTGCTGAGCAGGGAGCCGGATGTGGGGCTCGATCCCAGAACCCTGAAATCATGACCTGAGCCGAAGTTAGACGCTTAGCTGACCGAGCCACCCAGGCTCCCCTAGAAAGAAGTATTTTAAAGACACAGGGGAATAAATAATTCTTAGAATCTATTCTTAGAAAGGAAGGAGGGAAGAGAAAAAGGTACTATCTGAACAGAATCCAAAACGTGTCTGTCCAAGGTTACCTCAGAACAAAGCCTTTAAAGATGAATAGAAAGTTTCCTCAAAGCACACAGGAAAGCAATTACAGCCCACAGGTCTGATGCTGGCCATGGGGGTGAGGGTTGACGTGGAGATAAAAGCAGAGCTAGAGACGGAGCATGGAGAGGACAGTGAGCAATGAAACAATGCAAGGGAACTTGCCAAGAATGGAACACAAAGAGAAGAGAAGAGCAAGAAGCAGCAGGGCCCCGGACTCCGAGGGGAAGTGAGGCTGAGCCAAGTGCACAGGCAGGGACTTTAGAAGTATTTCATAATGCTTAAGAATTCATGAACCTTCTTGAAACACTTAGTGATTAATAATATTCTATGGTTAAAAAAATAAGTTCTGATATCCTCATGTCTTATCCAATAAAATTTTATTTATCTGGTAATATTGAAATAAAATAAAATTGTAAATTTATTTTCCTGATAATTAAAAGAAGAAGAAGAAGAAGAAGAAGAAGAAGAAGAAGAAGAAGAAGAAGTAGAAGTAGTAGTAGTAGTAGTAGTATATATACTCATCTCTCATAGAGATCTAGCAAAGGGACTGAAGAGAGGGAGGGGAAATCCCACATCCTCCCTTCTGGTTGCAGGCAAGCATGAGAGTGGGCATTTACAAACTGGATAGGTAGTTTCAAACATCTGTATAGGATAATGTTAATGGTCACCAGCCACTTCCTAATTTTAAATTATTTTTTTTTAGGAACAAAATGTAAGCTGTAAGTTCAGGGATTAAAGGTGGGTGTGAATTGCCATCGGGAGATACCTTTAGGTTCAGGAAAGGCTAAGAGACAGTAAGACAATGACTTTAACCTGATGATCTACTATCATTCATTAAGAAGGATTTGGCGAGAAATGACCATGATGGTGGGCTCTGGGCTGTGCACTGGGGATATGGCAGTAAATGAAAAAGATATAGACCCTGGCCTCATGAATTTCTAGGCTCTTCTTTGGTTTTGCATGTTGCAACACATATTTTTTTTTTAAAAGATTTTATTTATTTATTCGACAGAGAGAGATCACAAGTAGGCAGAGAGGCAGGCATAGAGAGAGAAGGAAGCAGGCTCCCTGCTGAGCAGAGAGCCCAATGTGGGACTCGATCCCAGGACCCTGAGATCATGACCTGAGCCGAAGGCAGCGGCTTAACCCACTGAGCCACCCAGGTGCCCCCATATTTTTAATTGTGGTAAAAAAAAATACAAAATTTACCATTTTAACTGTTTTTAAGTGTCCGGTTCAATGGTACTAAGTACATTCACATGGCTGTGCAACCTGTACCACATCCCCCCACTGAACTCTCTTCATCTTGCAAAATTGAAACTACAGCCATTAAACACAAACTCCCCATCTCGCCCCCTCCAACCTCTGGCAGCCCTTTTTCTACTCTCCTGTCTCTATAAATTTTGACTGTATGTACCGCATTAAATGGAATCCTGCAGTATTTGTCTTTTCGTGACTGGCTTATTTCACAAGTGTTCTCAAGGTTCATCCACAGTGTACCGTGTGCCAGAATTTCCTTCCTCTTTAACGCTAAACAGTAGCCCACGGTATGTGCATACCACATTTTATTTATCCTTTTGTCCCACCAGCTGTGCATTCCCAATTTACATGCCCACCAATGCGCCTAAGTGGTGCCATTTCTCCACATCCTCACCAACACTTGTTATTTTCCTTCCTTTTTTTCTTTCTTCCTTTCTTTTTTACTTTTCATAGTAGCCATCCTAGTGGGTGTGAGCTGTGGTTCTTTGAGTCTGTTTCTGCTTTACTGCAGAATCTCCTGGTCTGTGGGAAATGCTACAACCTGTGGTGTGTGTCTTTGTCTGTCCCGGTCTTCTGAGAATATCTTTAGTATTCATAGCCAACCTACAATGTACCAAGGGTCTGCGGCCATGAAAAAAGACCGAACTCCACCAGTAGAGGGGATGCCCTGTACTCTTAGAGTAAGAGGGAGGGGGTAAAGCTGCTAAACCCCAAAAGGCCAGCTTCTGAGAGGATGTGGTACTACTTAGAAGATAGGGCTCTGCCAGGAAATGTCTAATGCTTGTTCCTCTGATTCATGATAGGATGAGACATTGGTCCACAACCCCCAACAAGACCCACTAAAGGGGAGAGGGCAGACGGAAAAGTGGATCGATGCAGTGATGTTTTAGAACGGGGAACAGAAAAGTGGGCAGGATGTAGTAATAACGAAATCCTACAATTCAAATTACTCTAGCACTTATAATGTTTCTAACATTCTCACTTGTATTTATCCGTGTACAAGGACACCTTTGGCTATGTCACTGCTTAGTAATGAGCGCGGGGTGGAAAAGGAGAGAAACTGAGTCAGCAGCTTTGCTCCTTTGAGGCCTTATTTATATAAGGACCCACAGAATGTTGAAGGTGGAAGGGACCTGAGACACCATTTAATTCGATCTTTGCTTCACAGGTGAGGAAACTGGTAAAGTGGTTGTTGGGAAGGTAGAGATGGGATGTCATCCTCCTGTGCTCTAGTAAGGACAAACAATCTAGGAAGTGTTGGAGTTAGAAACCAAAGACACCATCCTGGGATAACACTGACTCAACGGTCAATCTGTAATTTACACTCTAGATTGGCTGCTAAATGATTTTATTCCGCAAAGCCTCTAGAACATATTCATAAAACATACACTATAAATAGGATTCACAGACTTGGTTGTTGTCCTATAAATACAAATTTTCTTAGAGCTAGATTTCATCCACCCCACCCCCAAATTAACTGCATATTAAAGGAAATGGGCTGGCAGCATCCTCCTATGAAGCAGGGTGCCCCCAAAGATAGTTCTCCTTATTTTAGCTTCTATTGCACAGTGGATGGAAATGAATATAAGAACTGGGGAGAAAAGCTTGAGGTGTTGTATACAAGGTGGCGGGAGGGGCACTTTGCTGCTTGCAGGCAGAGACAGAAGTGAATGCAGACCAACAATGAATGTGGTCGTGTGTTGACGCCAACAGCAGACAATGTCCCTCATTATAAGCAGGAGTCAGAGCAAAAGTCCTGGTTGGCAGGGAGGGCCAACAGTGAGGTCTGGAGTGGGCTTCGGGGAGGGGCTGGGGGCTGCAGAAGGCCAGAAAAATGTCTCTGAACTTGGGACAGCAGTAAAGGGTCATTGTAAGTCCATAATTCAATATTTGGGAAACTGAGTTGAAGAAAAGTCGAGGGACTTGTTTAAGGCCTTATAATCTATGGGTGGCAAAAGTAAAATGATTCTCTCTTCTGATTTCCGTGCCCTCCTTTAACTTTTATATGGGAGAAAACTTGTGCCCGTGCTGGGACTGAGCTGGGGCCCTGTGGGAAGATCGCAAAAACCAGAGCAGGTTGTGCTAGAAGCCCAGCAGCCAGCAGTGCTGTGGCTGGGTTACACGGAAATACAGAACTCAAGCTCCCAGTTTTGTTTGTTTTCTTTCTTCCTTCCTTCCTCCCTCTCTCTTACCCTCCCTATTCCCTCCTCCCTCCCTTCCAAGAGAAAAAGCATTCACATGCAAGCGGTGGGGAGGAGCAGAGGCAGAGGGAGAGAGAGAATGGTAAGCAGACTCCAGCTGAGCATGGAGCCCAATATGAGGCTCCATCTCACGATCCTGAGAGCATGACCTGGGCCCAAACCAAGATTCACACACCTAACCAACTGAGCCACCCAGGCACCCCCTCCCTCATCCCCCACAGCTTCTGATGCTAAGAAAAATTCAGCTTGATAAGTGGAAGGCCTTTCTTTCATAGATGGAACTCGGTAAGGCCAGCTGACAACCATTACAATGTGTGCAGCATCTTCAGTGCCTCCTTGGATGTCATACCGGGTTTCTCAGGGCATTAAACTACCTAGAAGTTTCACAAACCCTTCCTGCCTCTCCTCTTTCCTTCTGGCCACCCCTGGAAATTCTGGGATCACTGGTTAAGAATCACTGCTCTAGTGAGCCAATTATAGACTAGAATGTGTCACACCCCTTTGGTGTGCTGGGGCACAGAAAAGGTTAGAAACCACGGAGGTCGTGGCCACCATAAGTAGTCATGGGTCTGTGCTCCTCCTACACAGCTGATCCAATTACTGCCCAGCACCTGCCACAACAATCCTTCTAGACTACTAGAAATACAAAGCAAACTCACAAGTAATTTTAAATTCTCTATCAACCACATAGAATTCTCTATTCACATAGAATTCTCTATCAACCCACAAAGGGAAAAGGAAACATGGGAAATTAATAATAAATTTAATTCAACATATCAAAATATTGCCATTTCAATGAGTATAAGTATATATTATGATATATTTCACATTTTTCATACTAAGTCGTCACAATCTGATGTGTATTTTATACTTGCAGCACATCTCAATTCACAATTAGCTACATTTCAAGTGTTTAAAAGCCACCTATGGCTAGTGGCTACCAAACACACCTACAATCACCCTGCCTCTCACTGACATGTGAGAGAAATAGCAGTTTCTCCATACTATATCCATCCCGACCTGCCTCAGGCCGTTTTCTTTCCACTTGGGTGCTAATTCTATCCCAGCAATCTTCCATTTAGTCAAGAAATCATCACTGAGGGCCTACCCACTGCTGGGTATTCATGTTAACTTACAAGGATGAAAAGATAAATAAGACACAGATCCTGACTTCCAGGAGCTCTCACCTTGGTGGGAAATGAAGGCACATACAAGAGAATTTGCTGAAGGCTCTACACACAGATACACACAAAAGGCTGCTGAGGAAGGATATTCTGGGGTTCCAAGAAGCATTCGCATACATGGGACATTTATGTTGAGTTTTAAGGGATGGAGAAAAATCATGGAAGGGCAGGGAAAGGTGTTTCAGCCACAGAGAAAAGCATATTCAAGACAAAACAGGATGATCTGCATGTGTCTAGCAGGGCAAGGACTGGCTGGAGGTGGCCGGTGCGGAGAGCAGGGGCTCAAGTGCCCATTGACACACAACCAGTGTGAGGTTGTTGTCTGCGCAGGGAAATCCCGGGGCAAGTTGCAGCACAGACTGGAGAGGACAAAGAAGTCAGGAAAGCCTGAACGACAGAATGAAGGAATGAAAGGTGTGGCCATATGTCTAGAAAGGAGGGAATGTCAGCGCCCAAGGGAATGAATGAAATGGAAGAGCACTGTTCCTGTGAAGAGTCTTCAGATGACGCTTAATGAGGGAGGCAGGACAAAGGGCCTAAGAGCTAAGGCTTTCCAGACCCAAATTCACCAGGCTAGGGTTCACAGGGCCACTAGCATGGAATTTAAACAGGACTATTACAATCTGTTGTGATCTGAGAGCCAAAATGGCTTCTTTCCTTGAAGAAAGAATGAACCTATTGCTTAACTTAGGCAAAACACAAAATCAAGCCAAATGACTTCGAGGATTGCTAGGGGAGCCACACTTGGGATACACAGGTGCTGGGCAGCACCTGGCCAGCTCCACTGCACGATGTGGTGGCTTATCTGATCTTGGGTTCCCTGAAGGCGGCTCTGGAGCTCTCAAGTGAGAAGACAGCAACAACAACATGACGTTCCCAGGGAGGAGGAGCCACTGAGAGCCTATGGTAAAGTTGAAGCAGGGAGATGGAATGGCGTGACGGTCATATAGCCAGTAAGTGCAGAGAGAAAAACAGCATCTACCCTCCAGGGCACCAAAGTGACAGTGAGGTCAGCAGAACTGGTATTACGCAGAACTCTTTGTCCTGAGCGCAAACTCAGGAAAAGGATCCTAGAAAAGGATGAAGTGAGGCTGGAGACACTCTAGGGCATAAAATGTCTTCGGGAGCTAAAGCGATTGAATTTAGTAGCAATAAATGAGGTACTCACATGGTGAAATATCCACAAAGTTCGGGTCAATATTATGCAGCAGCTCCATTCTGGGGGATGGGCTTCCTTCGCTAGAAGAGAATTTTTTAGGAAACATTAATTTCCTCTCTTAAATTAAGACGATGACTTTTAATACTTCCTTCCCTTGTACTTATAGGAAATAACAAGCTTGCCAATGCCAATTAACAACTTTGTCATGAATTCAGAGATCTCTAAAGTCTGTAGTTGGTGCATCTTTAACTCATTATTATTTGTCTACATTATAGTAATGACTGAACATCTAATAAAATGGTCAGTGTCAAGCATATGACAATTAAATGATACTCTTAACTGCGACCCTTTGCAATACATGTTGTGGCTGTATTTATGCATGATCGTTCTTTACAAAGCGGAAATGAGAGGGGCACCTGGATGGCTCAGTCGATTAAGCATCTGCCTTCGGCTTCGGTCATGATCCCAGGTTCCTGGGATCGAGCCCCACATCGGGTTCCCTGCCCAGTGGGGAGCCTGCTACTCCTTCTTCCTCTGCCTGCCTCTCTGCCTACTTGTGCTCTCTATCTCTATGTCAAATAAATAAAACCTTTAAAAATTTTTTAAAGAAAGGGGGAAAAGAGAACTCAAGTCATTCTGTGTACACTTCACATTAACCATTCAGGGGAGATGAGGAAAGAACATCTACCAGGACAGTGGCATCAATACTACAGTCACAACCTATGTTAATGGTGAAAAGAAACTTGGGGATCACAGTCCAACCCCTTATGATATGAGGAAGGCAGACAAAGGTATTGGCCAAATATTAGATCATGTGACTCTCAAAATGGTGTTCTGAAAAAATTGGGAGCATTAGGGCACCTGGGTGGCTCAGTTGGTTAAGCGTCTGACTCTTAGTTTTGGCTCAGGTCATGATCTTGAGGTCATGGGATCCAGGCCCGCATTGGGCTCTGTGCTCAGTGTGGAGTCTCCTTCAGTTTCTCACTCCCTCTCCCTCCTGCTCATTCTCTCTCTCTCAAATAAATAAAATCTTCAAAAAAAATTGGGAACATTACCATCACCAAATGTATGTGGGGTGTACATGATGTACCCAGGACATTTTGCTAGTATAGACTCAACCTTATGTAAAAAATAATTTTAGATGTTGGGAGAGTACTAAGGACTGCTTGATAACCTAATAAAAGGTTGCAAAGTACTATTAACACTGTAGGATTTGTATACACCTGAAAAACCATTAAGGTCCCTGATGTAACCATGAGGACATGTTTTCAGGTGACCCAGTATCCACACCTCAAAATCACAGGTAGCTGTCTTCAGCAGTGGCTTGGGATTTCAAGTCCAGAAAATTTAAAAAAATCTGGGTTGTAATTGGCCATGTTATATTCACCAAGAAAAAAATTTTAAAACAAAATCTAATTTTAAAAAACCCCCAAACTTCAACTACCATCACCATTATACTACAAAATAAAGATTTTTTTTTAAGTGTGGGTGGGTGGTGCATAGAGGGAGAGGGAGAGCAAGAATCTTAAGCAGGCTCCACACCCAGCGGAGGCAGACTCAGGGCTTGGTCTCACAACCCTGAGATCATGAACTGGTCCAAAATCAAGTCAGATGCTTAACCAACTTAGCTACCCAGCACCCCCAAAATAAAGTTAATTCTAATAGTAAAAAAAGGTAAGAAGAATATGATCGCAGAAAAACATGACAGCTCTTCAAACTGAATGTATTTAACTTTTGTATGCTTTCAGATTTCCTTGCTCTTCTCTACTCCATAAAACACCCTAATTAGAGAGTGGGAGGAAATCCACAGGGATGCCCCTAGTCCTGGGGGCACAGGATGCAGCACTGTTGGGGAGGGGGCATATTTCCCAGGAATTTTCTCATTTTCTTCTTGAGGCAATTATCTGATTATGATGAAGACTGCCAACGAGTCCAATTTGACAGGAACTAGGATTTGATTCCAGAAGCTCTGAACGCAAGAAGGGATGATTAGCAAACAAAATGCTGAATGTGAGAAAATCCAAACAGGATGTTGATGATGCAGATGGGGTCTAATTTGTGGGTTTAATGCAAATAAGGTTAAGATCTGGATGATAATAACAGCGAGTAAGTCAGGAGGGGAAATCAGAATGAATGCATTCTATGAAGTTTTCACATTGTTCAGAAGAAGTTAATACTACTAATGAAATATAGGTTCAGCTAAGTAAAATTTGCAGGTTAAAATTCTAAAGTAACTTGAGGGGTGCCTGGGTGGCTCAGTGAGTTAAAGCCTCTGCCTTCGGCTCAGGTCATGACCTCAAGGTCCTGGGATTAAGGCCTGCATCGGGCTCTCTGCTTCTCCTCTCCCTCTGCCTGCCTCTCTGCCTACTTGTGATGTCTCTCTCTCTGTCAAAGAAATAAATAGTTTAAAAAAAAAAAAAAAGAATTACTTATTTTAAAATTTATTTTAGAGAAAGACAGCAAACAGGGGGAGGGGTAAGGGACAGAAAGAATCCTGAAATAGACTCCCCACTAAGCATGGAGCCTGACATGGGGCTTGGTTTCAGGACCCAGAGATCATGACCCAAAGTGAAACCAAGAGTTGACTGCCCAACTAACTGAGCTCCCAAATTCCCGAGGTCTCTGGTCCATTTTAAGTTAATTTTTGTGTGTGCTGTGAGGTAGGGATCCAATTTCATTCTTTTGCATTGGATATCCACTTATTCCAGTACCATTTATTGAGAAGATTATGCCTTCCCAATTGAATTATCTTGATACCTTTGTCACATATGCAGCTGATGCTAACACACAGCTCAGGGTGAGAATCGCTAATCCTGAGCCTTGTTCTGTGAAATCAACACATTTGATTATATGTTCTAAATTCTTCGTTTTCTTCTAGAGAGGAAAAGATGGGTGACTAGCTCCTAGGACACTAAGGTAATGAGTCCATGTATAATTACAATGGCTTCCCCTTGAAAGGAAGTCCTAGTTCCTCAGAAAGTATCGTAAGAGAACCATTGATAACTTCCTACAATCAGTCCCTTTAACTTGCCTCTGTATAGGGATATAAGTACTTTGAACATATCTCTTTTTGTATATGATACAATTTCTTCCTGCACTGAAGTGAGATGGGGAAAAAAAAACCCACTTTGCCTGTTTGTGACAGTTTTCAACAACATCAACTGTGTGATCATAATCTTACAAATAAACAGTGGCTTCATCAAACTCATAAATGCTTACGGGACTCATTATTGCTCTATTATACCAGGTATTAGCTTCTATCTTCTATACATACCTATGCATTTATAGGTAATGCTACCAATACTGCAGCATTTCATGATTATTTGTATATTATACTGTTCCCAAGTCATATTTCCATATAACAAAAGTACTAGAAAGTGGACACTGAGCTCTTTTGGTAATTTATGGTCCTCCTCCCAACCAGTTCTAAAGGCCTCACTCTCTCACATGCAGTCCTGCACTGTCTTTAATGGCACAGGCTTTCAGGGTCTGCATCTCAAGTCCACAAGGTTATATAAACTAGAGCCTTTCTTCTTCACCAGCAGAATGTGGATAAAAGTATCCGATTCTCCAGAATTGTTAGGAGAATTAAATGAGGCAGTGTACATAAAGCACACCGACATAAAGTTTGGTATAGAGTATGTGCTGAATAAGCCGACAGCTTAAAAACAAGAACAACTTTTATTGTAAAATGTGGATCCTCATTCTACAGACATGGAAATAACATAACCACAATTACAAGACTATAACCCGAGACACAGATATAAGAATAATATGTAGAGGGGCTCCTGGGTGGCTCAGTGGGTTAAAGCCTCTGCCTTCGGCTCAGGTCATGATCCCAGGGTCCTGGGATCGAGCCCCGAGTTGGGCTCTCTGCTCAGTGGGGAGCCTGCTTCCCTTCCTCTCTCTCTGCCTGCCTCTCTGCCTACTTGTGATCTCTCTGTCAAATAAATAAATAAAATATTTTTTTAAAAAAGAATAATATGTAGATACAAGGAGACATTAATATTCCCATCCAATCTTCTTGCTGGCAATAATTCCCCTCATGAAATATACTGGTGTAGTTATAACTTTAATTTCTTTTGTTTTTTTAATGCACTGCTATGTTTATTGCAAAGTTAATTACAATAGCTGAATTATGGAAGCAATCCAACGTCCATCAATAAATGAATTGATAAGGAAGACAATTTATCTATATCTATATACACACACACATATTTCAGTCAATGAAATATTAGTCATAAAAATGAATAAAAGCTCACTTTTTAGAATATGGATGAATTCAGAGAGCATAATGCTAAGTGAAGCAAACCAGTCAGAGAAAGACATACCATATGCTTTTTAAAAAATTAATTTATTTATTTTCAGAAAAAACAGTATTCATTTTTTTTTCACCACACCCAGTGCTCCATGCAATCCGTGTCCTCTATAATACCCACCACCTGGTACCCCAATCTCCCACCCCCCCGTCACTTCAAACCCCTCAGATTGTTTTTCAGAGTCCCTAGTCTCTCATGATTCACCTCTCCTTCCAATTTACCCCAACTCCCTTCTCCTCTCCAACTCCCCATGTCCTCCATGCTATTTGTTATGCCATTGCACTCCTGGGTATTTACCCCAAAGATAACTTTAATTTCTAAGACATGTTACAATATTCCCTCCCATGTGAGAGTCTCATTTTAGAAATGTGTGTCAAATATAGCTAAGTCACACAGTCTACTCACCATGAACTGCATATAAAAAAGATACAGCATCATCTGTTATCCAGGGATTTTCCCCTATTTTTCAGATGTGGTATAGTTTGCTGTACAAGTAACACTATCTTTGTTAGACTGTGGATTCCATTTGTGGCATTTAAATCTCTGAATGATGACGGATGATGTTCATGGGAAATGATTTTCCAACAATGATACAAGTTAATGCAATGACCTCGTTTTATTACCACAAGGTAGCATGGGTTTTTACTATGGCAAATGTTCAGGCTCCAGAGTGATAGGAACAAAGCAGTGTGCTCTAATTAATTTCTTTCTTCTCTTTCTTTCTTTTTTTAAAATCTTATTTATTTATTTTGCAGAGAGAGAGAGAGACAGCAAGAGAGGGAATACAAGCAGGGGGAGTGGGGGAGGGAGAAGCAGGCTTCCGGCCTAGCAGGGAGCCAGATGTGGGGCTCGATCCCAGGACCCTGGGATCATGACCTGAGCCGAAGGCAGATGCTTAACAACTGGGCTACAGAGGCGCCCCTCCAATAAGCTTCTGAAGGTAGGCAACTGTGGGACTGTTCAAGGATCCTTATTGCACGATGCTCACTAGACACCCAGCTTAAATGAATGACAACGGCAAGGAGTAGGCAAATAAATACGTAAAGAAAAAGAACTGTTGTTCACATTGACCACTAAGGACAGAAAGCCATCTCTAAACCGGTGAAATGGGCAGGTTTCATCCATGCCCATAACAACTACACTGGAGTGATCTGGGGGTTTCCTTGTTTTGGCCAGGTATTAATGAGCATTGATTATGTGCCACGTATCATTTTAAATGCTTTGCCCATATTATCATATTGAATCCTTGACACTGCGACACAGGTATAACATAGGCACAGACCAGTTAAGTGACTTACAGGATCATGTGGTTGAACAGGGGATGGAACTGGCTTTGAAACTCGGGCAGAGTTTCAGACTGACTCCTGAATTCCTCACTTCTAGCCACTATTTAAATTTGTCTTCTTAGCAAGATGCAGACATGGCCTCAGTTTCTCCTTGAATGTCCTACATTTCCATTCATTCAGCTTATCTTTAAGACTCCATTACCAAATATCTCTAGTAACTTCAAATGCCTCTATTAACAAGAGACAGAATCCTTTTCTCCATCTTCTTCTGTTACAAACGTGTATAAAATGGTATACAGTTAAATATCTTTTTATAAAATATTTTACTTATTTATTCATCAGAGAGAGAGAGTGAGTGAGCACAAGCAGGGGGAGAAGCAGGCTTCCCATCAAGCAGGGAGCCCAGTGTGGGGCTCAAACCCAGGACACCGGGATCATGACCAGAGTCGAAGGCAGATGTTTAACCCACTGAGCCAGGCATCCCCAAGTTAATTATCTTTGATGACATTTTAGTATTCAATATTAATTGACCTCAAATTTCATATTCTCTGGATTAGCTTTAAAAATAATAGGGCAAGAAGACACTGATCAGATCAGTAACTAGTTTCCAATATGTTATAAATATTTTCTCAAAGTCTACAGTTTCAGACACTGAGATCACAGCCCTGTCCATTTATAAATAGAGTTTCCAGTTTTTGACTTTCATTTTCCAACTAGTTGAAGGGTGGGGCAATAAAATATTTCCCATAAATAAATGAAATGCTTTTATATCCCATATTCATTTTACCATGAGCTGCTGGCCATCTGTCATAAAAGACACACCCTAAAAAGCAGTATCAAATTTTCAGAAACAGAAATAGCCATGATGATATTTTCTGAGAAGAAATTTTGAAAAAAAAAAAAAGTTACTGATTAAAAAATTCACAATATGGTGAGTGCTGTGAAGTGTGTAAGCCTGACAATGCACAGACCTGTACCCCAGGGCAAATAATACATTATATGTTGATAAAAATAATTTTTAAAAAATTCAAGACACACCCAGAGTAATGTCCATCCTGTCTTCTCTTCATGAGCAATGTCATCATTGTTACTATCTTCATCTCAAGCTACTGAGTCATGACTGTGTTCCAGGCACTGTGCTGGGTGTTTTATACATACTCTTCACTAAACCCTCACCTAAGTGCCTATGAGTTAGGTCGTTACATTTTACACAGGAAGGAACTAACAGATGCAACTGTTAAGTAACTTGCCCAAGGTCACACAAATAATAAATGGGGAGGATAAGATTTGAATCACATCTAACCACAGAGTTCACTTTTTTTAGCCATTATACAATTGATCCTCCAACAATGTAAGGGTTAGGGGCGCTGACCCCCTGGGCAGTCAAAAATCCATGTACAAGTTTTGACTCCCCCCAAAACTAACTATTAGTAGCTTACTACTGATCAGAACCCTTACTGATAACATAAACAGTAGATTAACATATATTTTTAATGTTATGTGTATTATATACTGTGTTCCTACAATCATGTAAACTAAAAAAGAAATGCCATTATGAAAATTGTAAGGAAGGGCGCCTGGATGCCTCAGTGGGTTAAGCCTCTGCTTTTGGCGCAGGTCATGATCTCAGGGTCTTGGGATCGAGCCCCACATCGGGCTCTCTGCTAGGTGGGGAGCCTGCTTCCCCCTCCCCCCGCCTGCGTCTCTGTGATCTCTCTGCCTCTCTGTGATCTCTCTCTCTGTCAAATAAATAAGTAAAATCTTAAAAAAAAAAAAAAAAAAAAAGAAAACCATAAGGAAATACATTTACTGTACTATACTGTATTTGTATTAAAAAAATCCATGTATAAGTGGACGCAGACAGTTTCAAACCTGTGTTGTTCAAGGGTCAGTGTACCAGTGAAATTCCTGGTGGGGCTTCTTTTCCCTGTTATGTGGGTCCAGGTGATATAAGGTTTCTGTAAATCTCATGCTCCTTGAAAAGCCATTTTAACATGCAAACATAACCATGAATAAAGAGTTTAGGCATGGAAATTATAAGATTTTGACTAAATTTGGTGAGGAAATATATAACTTAAATTCATTTGACATAGAGTTATATATGGAGAGATTATTTTCATGGATATTTTTATTAAGAAATCTTATTAAATTTTTAAAGTAGGCTACTAAAGAAATAAGTAGTATTAAGAATAACTGAATCACTCCCTTAAGTATAGTCTTTTCCTATTCATTACTGAAAAATAATTAGTAGGACTTCTGGATTAGTATCAGGGCAAACTAGCAAGGCCTAATATGCCTTTCTTCCAATTTCTATGATAATACCCATGAAGAATTACAAAAAGATGAAAACTGGCAAGAGCGCCGGAAACTAAAGAGAAGACCAGATGCCAAAGTCTCCAGGGGATTTTCACTAATGCCAGTGTTGAAGAGATTAACAACACATTCTTGGATTCTACCATAAGAATCAAAACCTGATCCCAAAGAAAACAGAAAAAAGACAGATTCGCTTTGTCTACTTCTAGCTATGGGACTCCGAGGTTGCCCTAAAGAAAAAAGGGTCAATGATCTCCTAAGAGCTGTCTTCAGAACTAGCCCATCAGGTTTTTCTTTCTTCACTCCCAACTACATCCCCCTCTATGTCCACCCAGGCAGCAAACACTAGACTACACAAGAGGAAACAGAAGAAACGAGGCATAACATGTAGTATCCTTGCATGAGAGGTCACCTAACCAAAAAACCAAAAAACCAAACAACAACAACAAAAAAAAACAAAACCCAAATCTGAACCAACCCTTAGAGCGCTACATATTGTGGACTTAGGGTAGAAGCTCTCTCTCTCTCTCTCTTTTTTTTTTTTTAAAGACATTTATTTGAGAGAGAGAGAGAGCGCGCGCGCACAAGCGGTAGAGAAGGGGCAGAGGCAGAGGGAGAGGCAGACTCCCGCTGAGCAGGAAGCCCGATGCGGGACTCAATCCCAGGATCCCCAAGACCATGACCTGAGCTAAAGGCAGACACTTCACTGACTGAGCCACCCAGGTGCCCCAGTGTAGAAGCTGTTTTATAAAAAAGGTTGGTAAAGTAGAGAATAAAAAAAAAATACATCATTCCTTAAATATTTTGCTTTGACTTAAAAACACATACCTATTCAGATGGCAGTCTTTGAATGCAGGGCTACTGGTTAGAATACTCTACCATCCTTATTTCGTCAACCATACTTACAATGCTTCTTTATCGTTCCTACGGCTTTTTAAAAAAAACTTTTTATTTAAATTCAATTTAGCTAATATACACTCTATTATTAGTTTCAGGGATAGAATGTAGTGATTCATCAGTTGCATGTAACACCCTAGTGCTGTTTTTCTTAAACTGGAGAAGAGCCTAAGAACATGTGACTTTCCAGATTTCCACAAAAAAATGGTGGCCATCTAAATTTTAATCTCTCTACATATTCTCTTTAGAAACCATATGGAAAAGGAAGGGTGACTCGATCAGTTAAGTGTCTGCCTTTGGCTCAGGTCATGATCCGAAGGTCCTGGGATCAAGCCCCACATCAGGCTTCTTATTCAGTGAGGAGACTGCTTATCTCTCTCTCTCCCTCTCTCTCTCTCTCTTGCCTAAGCCTACAACATAAGTGGGAGATAGAACATGTTTAAACCCTGAGAGGTTGTGAGGAAATAATCATCTGAGACCTGAAGAGTCAGTGCGAGTGTCAACCAGGGCAGAGTCAGGTTGGCGTCATTCAAAAGAGGATGAGGGGGCACAAGAGGGGAAGGACTCAGACTGCACCTAGTAAATTAAACCCCAGGGATAGAGGATTGAGATACAGGTCGACACCAAGTGGATCAGAGGACTGGCCCCCGGGGAGTCCAAGGGGAGGGCTTGGACAGTGCGCAGGACAAGAGTGATGGTCTCAGGCGGTAGCAATCTTACAGGAGCAGTTGAAGAAGAAGTGTCTTGCGGAAAGTGAATGGTAAAGGGGAAAAAGGAAGAGGCAAAGATCAGGGTCCTACTGACACAACCTAGTATCACAGAATCACAAGGAGGGAGACCAGAAAGGGGCAACGTTTATTTTAAAAAGTGCACTTTGCTATAGCAGTAGAAGAAGGAGTTCTTGAACTAAGAACTAAATTATACTCTCAAAAGCCCACCCCCTTAGAATGCCTGCTATTACAGGTCCAGGAAAAGCTGACGGCTTTTTAAAAAAAAACGTGAACAGCAAAAGCATCTAAATAAAGTTACCATAGGAGTTTAAAAAAGAGGAGATGAGAATTCAAAACTTTTGGCAAATGAAAACATTGCCCCCATTATGTCAAAAAGAAAGAAAGAAGAATAAAAAGCACCACAATGCAGAAGAAAACTGTTACATGTTATTTCAACATGAATTAAACACAGTTAAATCAGCAACTACCAATATAAAAAAAAAATGAGTCAACAAATTTTAAACTCTGACACTGAACTAAGAAACTAAAAGAAAAGACAAAAATCTCAGAAAGGAAGGGATAGTATGTATATATATCCCAGTATGTATAACTGAAAGTATATGAGGCATATAGAGAATAAAAATGAAAAGAGAGAAGATAATTCAGAATAAAGAAAAAGGATCAGAGAGAAACAGAAATAAAAGACATGTAAATAAGATTTAGTAATATTTATAATTGCAGTCCCTGAGAAAGAAACACAACAGTGAAATATAGTATTTAAAACTATAGTTCAAAAGTCTCTGAAATAAAAGATCTGAATTAACAGATTGAAAGAATTCACTGTATATCTAAGAATTTACAGGGTTCCCTTTGAGACAGAGCTAGTAAAAGTCTTAGGCTTTAAATCATAATAATAATAAAAATCTTCTGAGCCTTCAGGCAAAAAGACGAAGTCACTTGAAAAAAATCAAATCAAATCATGTTGACATTAAATGTATCAACAGCATCATAAAAAGCAAATAAAAGTGGGGTAATATTTTTAAGAAATTCAAGGAAAGAAAGTCTGAGACAAGGATTTCATATCAGTTGAACTGTTTTCAATTATGTTGTAGAAAATGCTTTAATAAATAGTTAAGAATTCAAAGAATCCTGAGAAATCTATTAAAGAATTAATTCTTCCAACTAAGAGATAATTGAGAACATTTTAGAAATTCAGAAGTGGTTAGCATGGAATATATTTATGTAGATCTAAGAACAAAACAAAATTGTGAATAAGGACAGAAGAACAGTATTCTATATATTGTATGTTCTGACCAGGTAGAAATCATACAACTAAGAATAAGACTGGAAGAGACACACAAAAGCACTGAGTTAAATACACTACTTAATTTCCTTATCGGTAATAGGTAGGAGTCAAAGATGCCATTGGAAGCTCACAAACCAAATAGCATAACCTAAGTAAAAAAGGAGGGCTAAGGGGCGCCTGGGTGGCTCAGTGGGTTAAAGCCTCTTCCTTTGGCTCAGGTCATGGTCCCTGGGATTGAGCCCAGCATCGGGCTCTCTGCTCGGCGGGGAGCCTGCTTCCTCCTCTCTCTCTGCCCGCCTCTCTGCCTGCTTGTGATCTCTGTCAAATAAATAAATAAAAATCTTAAAAAAAAAAAAGGGCTAAAGAATTATATATAGATCCTCTAATAAAACCACTTTAAATTGAAAATATAATACAGTGAAAATTCATTTAATACACCCAACCTATGGAACACCATAGCCTAGCCCATCTCAAATGTGCTCAGAACACTCATATTAGCCTCAGATGAGGGCAGATCATCTAACACAAGCCTATCTTATAATAAAGTGTTAAATATCTCATATAATTTAATAAATACTGTACTGCAGGTGAAAAATAGAATAGTTGTCAACATATTGGTTGTTAACCCTCATGACCACAGGGCGGCCTAGGAGCTGGGGCTTGCTAGGAGCTCTCTTGCAGCATCACAAGAGAGATCATACCGCATATTACTACACTGGGAAAAGAGCAAAAGCCAGACTTTGATGTATGGTTTCTACTGAATGCGTATCACTTTTGCACCCTCATAAAGTCAAAATCATAAATCAGGGACAATGTGTAAAAATATTAGGATAGGGCGCCTGGGTGGCTCAGTGGGTTAAACCTCTGCCTTCGACTCAGGTCATGATCTTGGGGTCCTGGAATCGAGCTCCGCATCGGGCTTTCTGCTCAGCGGGGAGCTTGCTTCCCCCTCTCTCTGCCCATCTCTCTGCCTACTTGTGATCGCTCTTTCTCTGTGTCAAATATATAAATAAAATCTTAAAAAAAAAGATAATTAGGATAAAGGGGAACACTAGAAGAGCACACAAATCATTCTAAATATTAAAAGAACTAAAAAATCAAAGGTCAAAGATAAGAATAAGTATAACATAAAATGATACAACAAAGGTAGGGATAAAAATACCAGTCACCAAGAAAAGCCCAACAGTATACCTAACAAGTATAGAAACACATTCTTTTCAAGTTCAGGGGCAGGGACAACAACAAAGATCATATGTAGAGCCAAGGTCAAATTCAAAATCACTCAATAATATAAAGGATGTCCTCCGACCACACGGAACGGAACTAAAAATCAATAACTACAGAAAACCGAATGTATTTATAAATTAACACACTTCTAAACACTTAGGTCAGAGAAGAAATCATTTGTACCATCCCCACTGTTATATCTACCACTAATTTTGACATAAATTCTACCTTGTCAGATACCAAGATTAGAATCTCAGTTTTCTTTTTGTTTGCAGGCAAACTCTTATTGTAATGGTGCTTACCAGAAGACAATAAAGCAATTGAACAGAATCTTGAGGAGAAGAGATTTGGCAAGAATTGTCAGATTATTATTTATGTTTGAAGGTAATAGATATTTCATATGGAAAGATTAAAAAAAAAAACAAACCCTTAAGCCTGGGTGGCTCAGGCAGCTAAGCATCTGACTCTTGGTTTCCGCTCAGGTCACGATCTCAGGGCCCTGAGATTGAGTCCCACATCAGGCTCTGGGCTTAGCCGTGGGCTGCCTGTCCCTCTCCCTCTGCTTCTCCCCAGAACCCTCACTCTCTCTCAAATAAATATAATCTTAAAAACAAAACAAAACACCCTCATCATTTATGTACTTCTACTGAAAATTGCTTTAAAATATAAAGCAGCCAACCAAAAGATTTATTAAAATTAAGAACTGGAGGACGGCAAAGCTACATAATAAAAGGAGTGTTGGTAACATTAAAGACAATTAAGCATACAGATCAACATAGGTAACTTCTCTACGTGTGATTACGAAGTTGAATACAGAAGAAAAAACTTTTTGAAAAGAAGAGTTAAAAGATTTATAATAGTCTGTTTCAGAAAGCTGGGTCTAAGATCCCAGATTAAATTAACAAGCACTTGAAAGTGGAAAATAAGCTGAAAAATATTGATCAAGAAAGTAAAGACACAATAAAATTTTTTTTGAGTATTTCTGCCTCCAGCTAAGATGGACTAGCAGGCAGGGTGGACATAACCTCCTACCTAAAACAACCTAAAGAAAAACTGACAGAATGTATGGAATAACAGTTTTCAAAACAGGGACTCTCAGGCAAAGGACAGCGATCTCTAAGGGGTAGGAAAAAAAGGAGGTGAATCTTACCATTAAACCCAGCTTAAAGTCACCTTGAAAGAGTTTTCAGACCCTGGAGCAGAGAATGGGAATTGAGACATAGCCCAGTGGACTGCCTGAGTTCAGGAGGCAGAGCTGAGGGTCCAGAGAAACCAAGGGATCTCAAATTCATAGGATGGAGTACCAAAGAGAAAGCTGCCCAGAAAGAAATTCTCAGGGGGGCCCTTAAAGTATTTAGCTAAGCACTGATCAGATATAGTTGAGGGAACTACCTCAAACTGAGGAAAGAACCATGTGAAAAGATGAAAGGGAACAGTGCCCAGTGTTCATACAGACTTGGGACTAGCACGTGCTCCCTACAGCCAGATTCGCAGGACACTGGGTAGATTACTGGGGAGGTTCTGACTCAGTAGTGGAGAAAAAATAGCCCTAGACTGAGCACAGGTCTGGACCTGTCTAATAAATTACAATGCAACAACCAGAAGAATCAAACTACGTTTCTAAGTAACTACATCTCAGAACAAAGCAAGATTTATAACAATACATAAATATCTAGCACCTAACAAGGTCAAATACACAAAGTCTATGTGCATCAAATCAAAGATTAAAAGTCGTGGAAGCATGACCCATAGTAGAGAGAATAATCATTCCGTCATAATCAACCCAGAACTGACATGGATGCTGGAATTAGCAGGAATCATTGAAAGTTATTTTAGGGGCGCCTCAAGGGCTCAGTTGGTTAAGCGTCTGCCTTCAGCTCAGGACATGATCCTGGGGTCCTGGAATCGAGTCCCCTGTCAGGTTCACTACTCAGTTTGGAGCCTGCTTCTCCCTTTCCCTCCCTCTGCCCCTCCCCACACATGCCCCACCACATCACTCATGCTCATGCTCTCGCTCTCTCTCATGTGCTCTCTCTCAAGTGAATAAATAAGAAAATCTTTAACAATGACAAAAAAGTTATTTCGACTATATTCTGTATGTTCATAAAGTTACCTAGAGACATAGAAGATATAAAAAAGACCCAAATGAACCTCTAGAAATGAAAACCTACAAAGGGTGAGATGAAAAATAGACTGAAGAGAATTAATGGAAGATTAGGGATTGAGGAAAAAAAATTGCAGGCACAGCAATAGAATCTATCCAACATGAAATACAGAGGAAAAAATAATGTTTAAAAAAAAAAATGAAGGGGTGCCTGGGTGGCTCAGTGGGTTGAAGCCTCTGCCTTCAGCTCAGGTCATGATCTCTGCTCAGCTCTCATGCCTCCCCGCTCTCTCTGCCTGTCTCTCTGCCTACTTGTGATCTCTGTCTGTAAATAAATAAATAAAATCTTTCAAAAAAAAAAAAAAAAGGCTGCTATCTCCATTCTTCCCAAATTTAATTTTCCAGGTTTAATCTCATTCAACCTAGTATATAAAAAGCTTTGTTTTTTTAATTTAACAAAATAATTCTAGAGCCCAGAAAGAAATTTAAAAAGTGGGACTAATCAAGAAAATTTTGTAAAGAAAACAGAATGGAGACGTGGATAACTATTTCTACCAGGTATTTAAACATACTCTAAAATGTATATTATAACAGATTACACATTACAACAGTGAAGTGTTAACATGAGAACAGCTAAGTCAGCAGACTAAACCAGAGAGCACCAAGACAGAAGACAGGAGTAATAAGAACTTAAAATATAATTAAAGTGGTACTACAAGTCAGTGAAAACAGAAACATTCAATACTACTACTACTACTACTACTACTGATGTCAATATTATTCAATAATTTTTCAGTAATCAGTCTGGGTTGTTTTGGTAATACTTGAAATGAAGTATCATTTTAGTTCAGAGGTTGTTGACCTTTGGCTCATTGACCATTATGTTTCACTGGCCTTCATGGTATTTTCCCTTCAGTTTTCCTCTTGAAATTGAAACCATCGTGGGTTGTTATTGTTGTTAGCTTTTATGTATTTATTTGAGAGAGAGTGTGGGCACAGGGGCAGACAGGGAGGTAAAGGGAGAAGCAGGCTCCCCACTAAGCAGGGAGACCAATGCAGGGCTGGATCCCAGGACCCTGAGATCATGACCTGAGCCAAAAGCAGATGCTTAACCAAATGAGCTACCCAGGTGCCCCAAGTTTTAAGTTTTTAAGTTATTAAGTTTTTAAAATATTTTATATCATCAGATAATATTTGCTTGTCACTATTGTCATGTTATAACATCATGAAGAGTTTCCCATTAATAAGAAAGAAAAAAGGTACCTACCATTATGATTAGGGGGTCCTGTTTTTGTTTACATAAGTATAATAAAGTATAAAATAAGTTTTAAAAAAGCAAGAGAAAAAACACTGTGAGATATTGATCATTTGAAATGTCTTAATACAACCTATAGGCTGCTTACCACATTGAAAGGCAGAAAAAACTGTATAGAACTAGAAAGAACCTGGAGAAGCTGTGTCTTTACAGATGAAAACATGCACTGTGGTTTGAAACAGAAGAAAAACTGAAGCAGTTGAAGGAGCTACTGTTGCAAACAATGTCACTCTCTCCAGAACAGCCAGTTCTTCTAAAATTTTAATATCTGGAAGCAGGTCTAAGAGGAACTGATAACGATACCACTAGCGAAACCTCTGATGCTCACGGCACAGCCAACTCTTATCAGTGGGATTCCTGTTTCAGGAGATCCTTTTGAAATTTTCAAAAATTAGCACTATCTTGAAACTGGCATTCCAAGTAAATACCTGACCGGAAGAAAGTTCCAGAACCCTGGGCACAGATCAAGTGTCTCTGACATTTGGCTGTCCATTTGTTTTCGATGTTTTGGGGAAAGAGGCTCCAGATGTCAATGTGACTGGATGCTTTCTCTGTCAGCAGTCATGGGTGCCAAAGGTTGCGCCACTCAGAACGAATGATGGCCTGCCTAATGCTGGGAGAAGCATCAACTTCAAGGCCAGAGGGGGTGAGTCATTTTTCAGAGTCTTTCATCAGGAAAGAGGAACTGAAGGAGAATAGTTCTTCACTTACTGAATAGAAATGTGCTGGATTCCCAGAGTAAAGTCTTAAAATACTTAATTAAACTATGGGCAGCCATTTTACTTTTTTTTCAAACAGAAAAGGAAAGCCCACTCTCTCATGGTTTAGCATAGTTGGACAATATTTTTGGCCATATCTCTTGGCTAAAGCCCTGTAGTCTGTATTACATATGCTGCTCAAGAATGGGGAGCTCCTGTTCTATAAGAGATGGGTCGCTGGGAGTTCACTATCCTTCTAACACTGAAGAGAGACTTTCCCCAATCTGGAGTCAAGGATGCCCAAACTTTTTCCAATTTCTTTGCAGGCAGAAGCAAACACGTGCCAAACTTTTAAAGGTTACTCATAATCAATATAATCTTAAGACTGAAATGTGGATATAACATCCAAAATTTGGTGATGTGGACAAACATCAAAGACTTAGACTTTGCCAAAGATAACAGCCTCAGTGAGCCAGGAACAGAAGAAGTAATTCCAACTGAATGCAACTATTTCTCAACTTAAGCCTACCCTTATTTGGCAAAGTGAACTAAAAAGTTTTGACTCCATTTGCTATGGTATACTTTTGCAAGCCAGGATTTTACAACACTTTTGCCACCAAAACAAAACAAAGCCAAAATCAAAACTGGATGTCAAGTATGACTCATATGTTATCATATAAAAACCACTCAAACCTTTCTCCTGCTTCTTTAAGTGAAACTGCAACAGCTTTCACAGTGCAATTAGTGATTAGCTGAAATTGAAGTTCAAGTTTGGCTTTGCTTGGAAATTTTTGTTCTATTTCCTTCTTATCATAAAGTAGGTATTAATCTTTGCATTAAAAATTAATGAGAGAGGGGTATCTGGCTGGCTCAGTCCAAACAGCATCCAAGTCTTGATCCTGGGGTTTTGAGTTTGAGCCCCATACTGGGTATAGAGATTACTTAAAAAAAAAAAATTACATAAACTTAAAAAAAAAGTAACAGATTTTCTTTGAAAAAATTTATGAGACAGGTATATAAAGAATGTTTCTCATATTTTTCTATGTGTAGCCACATAAGAAAGAATGTATTATCAGTGCTGAATATCACAAAAATTAATTCTTTCCCAACTTTTGTGCATATGTTTAGGTACTTTTCTTGTGTAAATTCACAGCTCTCAGAGTCTCAAAGAGGTCTATGAATAAAAAACCTAGAGAAATAAATATTAGATATTGACCTCACATAACACACATCTCTAAACAGTTCAAGAACCATATGGAAGGAAATCAAAGCAGCACACTTTGAAGAAAATATTTAGAGTATTTCAGGCTGAGCAAAAGTCTTCTGACCAAAAAAGCAAAAAAGAAACTGATTTCAGCAAGAAAACACAAACTTCATTAAATCAATGTAGAAAAGTCACAAACATTTTCAAAAGAGAAAATACAAATGGAATATAAAACATATACAAACTAATTTCTTTAATAACCAAAAAAATGCATGTTAAAATGAGATGATTTTGCTTATGATATTTAACAGAGATGTTTTTAAAAGCTATATAAGGAAAATTTGTGAAGGAGATGAGAATTCTCATACACCAGTAGAGTAAGAGTACATTGGTACTTTCTTGGAACACAATGTTAATGTTATAATGTCTGTCAAATGCTTTCAAAATGATCATCTCTAAATGATGTAAGATATCTCGTATATGTGGAATCTAAAAAACAAAAGTGGGTGGAGCTGGAACTCTTAGAAACAGAGAGTAGAATCGTCGTTGCCAGGGCCTGCAGGGTAGGGGAAATGGGGAGACGTTGGTCAACAATGGGTACAGACTTCCAGCTCTAAGGTGAGTGGGTTCTGAGGGTCTAATGTATAGCATGCTGACTATAGTTAACAATAGGGTATTATATACTAGAAAGTTATTGAGAGAGGAGATTTTAAATGTTCTCCCTGCACACATAAAAATAGTTAACTAGGAGAGGTGACCAACCGGTTAACTAACCTTACTCGGGGGACCACTTTCCTGTATATACGTGTATCAAATGATTATGATGTACATCTTAAATTTACAAAATATTTTATGTCATGTATACCTCAATAGAGCTAGAAAAATGAAGTTAAGCTATATTACTTTTCCTCACATTATGAATTCGCCAGTTGTAAGTCAGTCAGAGGAGAGAAAAGTGTGAGGTGATGGGTTTAAGTGGATGACAGAACATAAATCACCCAACAGACATCTCTGGTTGCTACTTGTTGCCTCACCATCGAATGATGAAATATAGAAACATTTTAACAAAATTGACCTCAGATTTAACTTGACACCTATCTTCTTCACTCTCCAAAATCAGGCAGACTTTTTCAAGGTCTGTGTTCCACAGCAACACAAGAAAAAAAAGTCAATACGTAGAAGTCATTCTCTAGTTTAACAATTTAATTTTCAATAATTTCTATCTAAGGGGAAAAATCTAAAATATAGACAGGGATTTCATGAAGAAATTCTTTACTCTGGTGTTAATGATAAAAAAATAAAAATCAACCATCTATATTAAGGGAATGATTAAGTGTGTCAGGGTATCTGACAGAATATGCAGTCACTGAAATAATGTTTGCAACGAGTTTCTTGAATGACATGATCAAAAGTGATGATGTGTTAAGTGAGGGAAAAAAAGAGGTAGTAAAAAAATGCCAGGAAGAAAAATTTTAAGGAAATATGACACATGTTTATGGTAGCATGTTTCCAGGTAACATTTGGGTGATTATTTTATTGCCAGTACTTTGCCAATTAACCTCAGTGAGTATATATTACTGACACTCAAGGAAATTTTAAATTAAAAATAGAGTGACCAAGGAACACGTGTACATCTCCCGTTTAGATCACAAGTAGGGGCAGAAATATTTTAAAGAAAAAGAAAAATATCATCTTGTATGAATGAGCAAATAATGAGTATAAACTTTCAAAACAACTAATGAGAGAAAACCTTTTATTTATTTCTTGTCTTAGCTGTTCGATGACATGGTTATGGCTGAGCTCTCTTTAAATGGCAAATCATAAACTGGTCATCAAATCTAAACTGAAAAACCAACTTCTCAGGCAAGAACAGGAGGAGACAATTTGGGGCTGGTTAGGATTTCCCCCCCTGCAAATAGAATGATTTATAAGAAGGACTGAGATAGTAGTTGGAAAATAGGAAAAGGTAAAGAAGGAGCTTCCTGATGCTTCAAATTTTGCTTTTTGAGGAAAGATCTTTTAAATTTGGTAAATTCTCTAAAGAAAACTTGGGAACTTTGAGTTGCAGAATCATTGAAAGAACAAGGATACAAATCAGATTTTCCCCTGGGTCTACAGGAAGTGAAGACCTTCCTCTGTCTCACCTCCTGGATGAGATTCATTACAAAGAAACGAACAGACTCCATGCTTGTGAGAGGCTGAACAGCCCTGCCGAAAGCTCCTTTCATCCATTCCTAAGCTCACAGGAAATTTTAAACTTCAGTGTTAAAACTTTAATAGCTATCAAACTTCCTTTGCATAAGGCAATCTTATGTCGAACCCCACTATTTATTTTTATTTGTGTTTTTATTTTTATTTTTCTAAGATTTTTATTTATTTATTTGATAAACAGAGATCACAAGTAGACAGAGAGGCAGACAGAGAGAGAAGAGGAAGCAGGCTCCCCGCTGAGCAGACAGCCCAACTTGGGGCTCAATCCCAGGACCCTGAGATCATGACCTGAGCTAAAGGCAGAGGCTTCAACCCACTGAGCCACCCAGGTGCCCCCACCATGAAAATAAAGAGGCACCTGCGTGGCTCAGAGGATTTAACCCACTGAGCCATGCAGGCGCCTCTTTATTTTTATTTTTAAGGAGGCTCCCTGGCCAGGGTAGAGCCCAGTGCAGCACTTGAACTTATGGCCCTGAGATCAAGACCTGAGCTGAGATGAACTAAGACACTTAACCATCTGAGCCACTCAGGCACCCCAAACCCTACTATTTTTAATACTGAGTATCACTTACATAAAATTTGATAATATAAAATTTAGAGGTAACCAGTAAATCTAGCACTTGGGATTGGTTAAATGATGGTATATCCAGACTGTGCACTGTGGATTAGAAACCTAAATGTCTACACAGATCAGGTAGCTAACATAAATGAATGAAGTGGGTCTGGGTTGGGATTTGGGGGCAGAGTAGATTAGTGATTTGAAGAGGGAATACTTTAAGGAAGACATCAACTACTTGACTCCTGTCAGTTAGCTTTGTGGAAAGATGGGCCCTTGTGTGGCCAGTCACTTATTTTCTTTTTTTTAAATTTGATTTGGCAATAATATCAAATTTAAAGAAAGTTGCAAAAATAAGAAATAGTAAAACGACACCTATGCCATCTACCCAGATTATCTTATTATTAATATTTGACTCGGTTTGTATTTTTTCTCTCTGTATACATATACAGACACAAAGATACACACTGTGTGTATGTCTTGAAATATAAATTGAAATACATACTCAATTTTTTCTGAACCATTTGAGGAGACGTATTTCCTAAGAATAGAAACCTTACTAGTTTTGAGGGGCGCCTGGGTGGCTCAGTGGGTTAAGCCTCTGCCTTCGGCTCAGGTCATGATCTCAGGGTCCTGGGATCGAGCCCCACATCGGGCTCTCTGCTCATCGGGGAGCCTGCTTCCTCTTCTCTCTCTGCCTGCCTCTCTGCCTACTTGTGATCTCTCTCTCCCTCTGTCAAATAAATAAATAAAATCTTAAAAAAAAAAAAAAAAGAAACCTTATTAGTTTTGAGATGAGGCATCTGGAGTGGAGAGAGCATGAGGAGATTGTCCCCTCCTGGCCCCTAGGGACTAGTCAGTCAGTCACTTTTTCTCCCTCTATAACACCAAACCGAGGTTAAATACTATTGCACTAGACAACTGCCATTCTATCAGTAAAAATAAAAACCTCCAATATATGCATATTTATTTCTAACTTGGATATAGGTACTAATCTTCTAATATATTATTTACCTTATAAGACATATTATTAAGCAAAGGTAAAATAAATTAAAATATAACTTGTAGTTTTCTTCCTGCACCCTTGAAGGTGTGTATGTCCCCACCTTGGGTGCCATTTTTCTATACCATGGCGGCTAAGCAGGAAGAGGACTGCCACCATACCTGAGGCTGAGTCTGGCTTCTGCTCCCTAGTGTACTTCTCTTACTCTTACTGCTCCTAAGTGTACTTCTGCCCGCTCTCTCTACCACAATACGCTGTTTTATTGCCTTCATAGTGTCCATTGCTACCAGAAGTCATCTTGTTTATTTATGTGTTTATTTATTTCTTCTCCCCTCTCCCCTGCCCCCTGCCCCTACCCCCCAACCCTGCTCTACTAGAATATAAGCTCCATGAAAGCCAGGATCTTCCTGTCTTATTTACTCCTAGTTCCTCCACCCCTAAAACAGGGGTGGTTCAAAATGGGTGCTCACTAGATACTCCCTGGCTCACATTCTAGCTCTATCCCTTGCGTGGTCCTCCATTCTCCTAGCAGATGAGAGGGCAGGTCCCCGACCCCTGGCAGGAAGCAAACAATACCCTATACTACCCCTTTGGAAAGATTCTCCGCTTAAAAAAATACCTGTAGAGGATGAGCAGCAGAAGACTATCTTCTTCGCGTAAAACACAGGGCCACAATCTCAAATCCAGGAGTTAAATATATATAATTACAATATTTCTAAAGACATTTCCATCAAAAAAAATTATTTGTTTGTAAGCCAAATTATTTTCATACAAAAGCTATCGTGTTCCCCTCAATCCTGTCAGGCTGTTCTTGCACTTTCTGCAAAAAAGGAAGATGAGCAGGTACCTGATGGTTTTCCACACATCGAAGCCATCCAGAGGTTTGGTGCCATTGGTGCTTCCCCCCGCCAGGGTCACGAGGGTTGGCAGCCAGTCAGAAATGTGGATGAGCTCCCGGTTCTTTATACCCTTCTGTTTCAGCAACGGGCTTGCCACAAAGCCCACCCCTCGGATGCCTCCTTCCCACAGGCTCCATTTTCTTCCTCGGAGGGGCCAATTATTGCCTCCTGCCAAAGTCTGTCCTCCGTTATCTGAAACACAATTAGGTTTTTGCATGAGGACAACGCAAGATACATTTAAGAACAGATGACTTCTATGTTGCTTTTAGATGGTACTTAAGAACTAAAAAAGATGCCCCCTCCTTACTGGCTCCTGTCCCAACCTCCCCTCTCCTGCCCGACACTCCGACCATTACACAGACATAATCAGAGGGCAGCATGGCACCAATCTGATGTGAGACCTTTGAATCCCCTTGGACAAGGTCTCTGAAAAAAAAGCAAGTCCTCACAGGATATCTGCTTGGGGGAGAGCCCTGTACTAATAATTAACGACTTAGTTGCAAATATACGTGTGTAATTTCATGTAACCAGGTACTTGGAGCCCCTCCCGGTACACAAAAAGAAACCACAAGTGACATTACACTCAGTGAGTTAAAGCTCCTGATGAGCGGGGACCTTTTAATTTTACTCACTAGGAAAAAACTTTCTAACCTTTACACTGGTAACTAAATTAAACTTCTCCTTCCTGGTGATTTGAACTCTTAAGTGTGAAACTTGAACATGTCTCCAGTGGGCTAGACGTTTCTTGTAAACACAGCAGTTGGGTGGAAAAAATAACTGCCAGAAAAATTCCTCCCTTCTTGACAGGATGGCAAGACAAAGCTTCATCTGATGCACTGTGCCAGGGAAGAGAAAGGTTCTCTTCCAAGACAACTGAAGTTGAACCCTGAGGAGAAGTTACAAGAGTGACTGAAATTAAGTATCTTACCAGCTGGGGGGAACTCAGTTAGCAATTAAGTTGGACTATAGGGGGAAAAAAGTGGTACTTCTTATATATTGAGGTTATAGAATATCATGGGTTATCTCCAAAAGTATCCATACACTTGGGGGACTCCACGGACGCATTTGAAAGAACACTTATTTGCATACATATTACACCTCAATTAAATCTCCCCCTCAATCACTGTTATCCAAATGAACCACAGGAGGGCAGTAGGACAGACCTAATGTCTATAGAACACTGTATGTAAAAATCCAACGCAGGGCGCCTGGGTGGCTCAGTTGGTTAAGCGACTGCTTTCAGCTCAGGTCATGATCCTGGGGTCTCGGGATCGAGTCCCGCATCGGGCTCCCAGATCCATGGGGAGTCTGCTTCTCTCTCTGACCTTCTCCTTGCTCATACTCTCTCTCACTGTTCTCTCTCTCAAATAAATAAATAAAATATTTAAAAAAAAATCCAATGCAGAAATCAAGACCAATGCAACAGGAAACACATGGAAAGAGAAAGCACTGGCATTTCGTAAGCACCTACTATGCACCACTTCAAGTTTACATTATCTCTCCCAGAATTTGAAGTCTGAGAGACCTGGAATTGAAGCCTGATTGCCAACCACACACTGGCCGCGCGGCCCACAACAATACGCTGCCCCAGTTTCCTTAGGTTCAATGAGGAGATAGGAATTCTCAGCTCAGGTATTATGATGAAAATGAAATGACACTGTTCATGATCCTTGCTTCGCTGGGTACCTGGGACACCCTTAGTGCTCAGTAAGTGGTAGCTAATATTTATAACTCAGTCTAGTATCATAAGCACTTCGTTGTTAGAAAAAAAAAGTTTTTAAAAGTCCAAATAGCTATTAAGTGGCAAAGCAGGCATTTGAACAAGGTCTGTGTGACTTCCCAGGTGCTTTCAGCCCCCAGGGTGTCATGTTCTCAATGTCCCCAGTATGAAATGGGTTTTACACCTACAGGCCACGGAATGCTTCCCTGCTCTATGAAAACCATAAGCCACAGTCTCAGCAAAGGGTTTACTCTTCCTTTTGATACAGCAGAAGGTGATGCTATTTCAAGGTGATGATAATTCCCTTTAGAGGAACCCTTGTGGCTGGTGGATAAGAAATTCAAGGCTCTCCTGCCAAGGAGGCTTCTGTTCAGATCCTTAGCACACGAGGTGCCTGGTTCTTCTCTGTGCTTCATGAAGGGAGGGAGAAGAGTGGAGGTAGGTTACATGAAGGTGACAATTCTTCAACACATGGGTGGGTGACAATCTGTCTCACCATTTACCATCACAGACTTGTAAGAACCTTTCCGTAACCCCTATGTCTCTTCTTGACAAAAAGTCAAGACCCAGTCACCCAAGTCAGTTGTTTGTTTACTTTTAAGATTTTATTTATTTATTTGATGGAGAGAGACACAGCGAGAGAGGGAACACAAGCAGGGGGAGTGGAAGAGGGAGAAGCAGGCTCCCTGCTGAGCAGGGAGTCTGATTTAGGGCTCCATCCCAGGACCCTGGGATCATGACCTGACCTGAAGGCAGACGCTTAATGACTGAGCCACCCAGGTGGCCCCCAAGTCAGTTTATTAACTACGCTTTCAACTTTACAAGAGCAAACCCGTGTATTCAAAACAAGATGCCACCATCTTTGACAGAGGGTCTTCTTCTGTACTCTGTATACTTCAGAGTATCCATCACCCAGAGCCAACCTTTCAAAACTTAAAAAGAGCTGCTGTTCATATTACACCAAAGGACACTGGAAAGAAATGTTTACACTCCGCGGTGAGGTCAAGAAGGGCTAAGCCAGCATGATTATCTTGCTCTATTATCTAGACTGCTATAAACGATACTGGTCCAGGGCTTGTGGAAGGCGCCCTTGCTCTCCATTTTAAACAGATGCGCTCCTTTGAGATACTCTACAATGTCTCTTTCAGTTCCATGTACTTGCTCATTCTCGATACAAAATTACGAGATGACAGCGGTGGAGGAAATGTGGCCATGAGGAGGAGGAGGGTGGTTGGGTCTGTTATCTGACTCTGGGAGCAGCCCTTCAGGTACCAGTCCAAAAGGAAAAACAGACTGTGCTGGAAAGAAAAGGTGGCCACTGTGGCTACCGTCAGAGCTGGGGGTGTTTCCACATCTTACAAGGGGAGGGGAAAGCAGGGAGTGGGACTGTTTTTGCCACTGGCTCACTGGGCTGCTTTTCCCATTAGCAGTGAGAAGGGATTCTGTCCTCTGTCATCAGTCACGTTCTCAAGAGCACCCTGCAGAGAAAGCACTGTCAACGGGCACACCACGACTTCTCTTGGACTCCCTTGTCCCAGCATTGACGGCACAACTAGTGCCATGAAGAGGGCAGTTTGGCTTTGCCAGGGGTCTCCGTCTACACAGTGGGTGCCTGCCTGATGGCCGCCACTTAACCACAGAGAGGTGGGATCCACAGTTGGGTTCTTAGGAAATACGGTGCCGTGCATCAGTTCTGGCACAGTCTCCTGGGTAGTTCAAGAAGTTGGACATAAAACTGATCCCAGTAGCAGCAAGAATACAACAAGCTCATTTGGGATGGTTTCCTAGACTGTTCAATCTGACAAATTAAAATTTGAAAAGATGACAGAAGCATCCCCATTTCAGACATGTTTCTTTTCACTTGCTCTCCTAATTTTCTTCTGGGCAAAAGTTAACTTGTGTTCTAAGAATTAATTTTCATGAGAAAATTTTCTTGTTTCATTTCCTGACTGATTTCTTGATGAAAAAAACCCTCCAAATCAAAATAAGAGGACTCCAACTAGTAAAGGAAGCTCTGAATTTGTTTTTTCCAGGGAAATAGCTTTTCAGCAATGTTTCTGGCAGAGGAAAAACTTAATTATAAACATTTTGCTGTCTAGAAAAGAAATGTCAAAATAAAACAAATGTTGTCATATACAGATGGTGAATTGCACTTCATTATTCCTTCCTGAACAAAAATAACTGTCAAAAAGTGATATAAAAACATTGGTCGGTCAATGATCTAAGCAAATGTATAAAGTGTATGACAATGAAGCCTCATCCTCATCCAGCTGATAAAAGTTAGGATGGAACCACAACAATAACATTAATTCTTAGGACTACTCCCAATAGGGTAAGGCTGTGACTTGGCTGTGTAAGGCTGCCAAGAACATCAGTGTGTGTTTCTATCTCATTGCCTCCTCATCCAGACTTACCCAATACATCCTCCTCATTCTGACTCGGATCCTGAAAGAAAAAGCAAGAAAGGCTCCGAGAGTCTTGCGCCAGTGCCTAGACTTGGCTCTGAACAGGGCCAGCAATGTAAGTGTGACAGATGGGTAGACAACATGATTTCAAATACCAAGATGCCTCCTTCTCTAAAGAAAAAAGAGGACCTGTTTGCTGATGGTTGATTTTTTTAGACCAGTTTTTTTTATAAAATTTTTAACTAAATGCAAATTGGAGGGTTAATATATATGTCTTAGAAGTCACCTAGAGGATTAGGTAAACCTACTATCTACGTACTTATTGGGCATCAACACCTGCCCCCCTCCATAAAAAGTGCCTTGGGCTGGGGCACCTGGCTGACTCAGTCAGTAGAGAGTGCAACTCTTAATCTTGGGGTTGTGGGTTCAAGCTCCACATTGGGTGTAGAGATTACCTAAGAATAAAATCTATTTAAAAAAATGCCCAGTGCTTCATTCATGTAGAACTAACTTTGCCCTGTCATTAGGATGTGTCCTGCCCTTTCATGATGACTTTGCCTTTGTACGTGTTGGTTCCTTTGCCTGGATGTTCTTTCCTGCCTGACTTAAATTTTAATTCTTAGGATAAATGTCACTTCTGTTAACTTTTCACTTACTGCCCCTCCCCCCACCCCGCCCTGCACTGCTACCTTGCCTAGATAGTCTCTCTGTATATCAAACTTATTTCTGTATATTGTTAACTAGTTGTTCATGGGTTCGTCTTCCCAGGGAACTCTACCTCCCAAGAACAAATACAAGGACCTAGCACAGGGCGCACCAAAGGGAAGGGCTCAAGAATTGGGTGAGGGAGGCTGTGGGTAAGGAACAATAAACAAATGAGAAAAAAGGCTACCAAAAATTGAGACTGAAGGCACTAAAAATTTACTTCAATTATGGGATGGTGTTTTCTGAGCCTTCACCCAGTCCCTCCATGATCTTCACTTTTAGGAAACTGTTCCATACACAGGTCCTGCTTATTTAACAGGACATTGCAGGGGTCAGGGGTGGGTCCCGGTCCCCATGAGGATTTAAGCAAATCAAACACACAATACCAGAATTGTTTATCCAATCTGGCCCTTGGTCAGTCACACTGAAGTCAAAGGGGATTGTTCGAGAGCATTTCAAAGAACTCGGTCCTGGACAGGAAGAAAGTCCTCACTCAGCCCTTAAACAAATCTTTGGGGAGGGCTCACCTTGTGCCAGGGACCACCCCAGCTTTGGCGAAATGGCAGCCAAGAAGAGAGACTAGGCATTTTCTCTCATGAAGTGAGTAGAAAAAGAGATACGATCTCTCCATTCATGGTTCTCTTGGAAGAGCCGGAACCAGAGTGACGTTACAGGGCAGACCATGGTCAGAGATGGGAGAGCCCAGGCACAGAGAGCAGACGTTCAAGTCAAGTCCCTTACTCACTTACGTATTGGATAGTGGGGTGTTCTGCATCAAGGCTTCTTAATTCAAGATTAAGTTAACTATTCTCTTAAGAACACTGCTGCCAGAACTTAAGGCAAACTTGAGCTGAATGATGACTCGATAGAAGCCAGAGGGTATCTAGCTGCCACCAGCAGCAAAAAAGGCAGAGCAAAACCATCTCCTCTCTGGGTACATATTACACATACACTATGTTTAAGTATTACAGCTGCACTCTAAAACACATGCATTCATCAGGAAAGGATTTTCTGCACAGAGCCCTTCTCAATTATATGCTCTCCTCTATAGGTGATTTCTTGAGATCCAAAAGAACACAGTGAATTTGAGAGCTTTTGCTGTTACTTTGGGGACAGAGCTAGGAGACACCATTCTGTTTCTAGGAGTTTAAATAAAGTTCACCAATTATCAAAGAAAGACGAACAATGACCATAATCTGTGATTCAAATGAAGTGTCAGGAACCGAAGCTTTATTCAGTTATATTTGTAAGGATTTCAAATGGTTTGCAGCATTCAGACGGATGAATGCTCCCACCCTACCCCCAGACAGAGTCAGACCTTACATCTGGATAAAAGAACCAGGATTGGGAGGGTCCTGCTGGAATGGGATTGGCAACCAGACCCCAGATAAAGGATGCAGCCACCAAATATCAGGGAAGTGGACAGATCCAAGGAAAGGGCAAAATAGGAATAGGGAGATTTTACAGGGTGGCAGTTCAAGATTTCCTCATTTTAAAGGGGCTAATGCCATTGCTTATAATGATGAGATACCAGTGAAATTTTATCTCTCCTTTAAAATTTAAGGATGGGAAGACTCGGGAGTGTATTGAAAGACTAGAGGGATGTGAGTGGGGGATGGGCTACAGGTAAGTGATGAATCACTGCATTCTACTCCAGAAACCAGTATTGTGCTGTATGTTAACTAACATTTTTTTTTAATTGACATATAATGTGTTATTTGGCTCAGGGCTACAGGTCCGTGAATCATCAGTCTTACATCATTCACAGCACTCACCATAGCACATACCCTCCCCAGTGTCCATCACCCAGCCACCCTATTCCTACCTCCTCACCCCCCAGCAACCCTCAGTTTATTTCATGAGATTAAGAGGCTCTTATGGTTTGTCTCCCTCCCAATCCCATCTTGTTTCATTTTTTCCCTCCCCACCCGGCACAACCTCCACTCTCAAATTCCTCATATCAGAGAGATCATATGATAATCATCTTTCTCTAACTTATTTTTCTTAGCATAATACCCTCTAGTTCCATCCACATTGTTGAAAATGGCAAGATTTCGTTTCTTTTGATGGCTGCATAGTATTCCATTGTGTGTGTGTGTGTGTGTGTGTATACACACCACATCTCTATCCATTCATCTGTGGATGGACATCAAGGTTCTTTCAATAGTTTGGCTACTGTGGACATTATCTGCTATAAACATTGGGGTGTACATGCCCCTTTGTGTCACCACATGTGTATCTTTAGGGTAAATACCCAATAGTGCGATTGCTGGGTCGTAGGTAGATCTGTTTTCAACTTTTTGAGGAAGTTTCCTGCACACTGTTTTCCAGAGTGGCTGCACCAGCTTGCATTCCCACCAACAGTGTAAGAGGGTTCCCCTTTCTCCACATCCTTGCCAGCAACTGTCATTTCCTGACTTGCTAATTTTAGCCATTCTGCCTGGTGTGAGGTGGTATCTCACCGTGTTTTTTTTTTTTTTTAAAGAATTTTATTTATTTGACAGAGAGCGATCACAAGTAGGCAGAGAGGCAGAGAGAGAGGAGGAAGCAGGCTCCCCGCTGAGCAGAGAGCCCGATGTGGGGCTCGATCCCAGGACCCTGGGATCATGACCTGAGCCGAAGGCAGAGGCTTTAACCCACTGAGCCACCCAGGCGCCCCACCGTGGTTTTGATTTGTATTTCCCTGATGGCCAGTGATAACATTTGAATTAAGAAACAAAAATAAATAAATTTTTAAAAAAACCTGAAACCAAAAAAAAAGAAGAAGAAAGGATAAAAGATGGGAAACAACTGGTCTCTAAAACTTAAAATGGGAGATGCCTGACGGGCTCAGTGAATAGAGCATGCAACACTTGATCTTGAGGTTGTGAGTTTGAGCCCCATGCTGTGTGTAGAGCTAATTTTTAAAAAATTAAATAATTAACTAAATGGAAATGGAAACTGAAAAAATGGTGTCCTAAGTTATTACAGTAGGCAAACAACTGTACTTTTTCTGTAGTTGAAAGCATTGGTGGTCACAGATTTTAGTGAGCCTTAAACTTAAGTTGTAAGATAAATACAGAATGCTGTGAGTTTCTCTCGCTTAGGAGGCATGGGTTTAATCTCGATATTCCCGATCCCCTAACAAGTAGCCCAGAAGCCCCGTGTCTAGGGTACTTAGGGCCAGCAAAAATACCACATGTCTGTTCTAGACTCTTTTAAAATTAAAGGCCTTCTTGTTTTCTCTTCAGGTTGATCTTGAAAGAATGCTTGATATCTTTAACTAATGAAGTTATGAATTTCAGGGCAAACAAAAGTCATTTGGCACTTCGAGGAAGTATCATAGTTTACTCACGAATTATTTGGCTCCCTTTTCAACCAGAATTTTCTTTTTTCTTTTCTTCCTTCCTTTCTTTCTTTTTCTTTTCTCTCTTTTCTTTTCTTTCTTTCTTTTTTTTTTTTTTTTTTTTACTAGCTAGCTGTTTATCCATCAGTAATGCTAATCAAGAAATAACAGATGGAAACGAGTCACAGAAGTTCTTCAGAGTCTGTCAGGTCTCAGAAGAGCAAGAGTAAAAATACCATCAACAGAGAGAAAAAAGAACTGCAGTTACATAATTACAAATGCACTAAGTCCTTGTACGGCAACAAAGATGGCAATGGAGGGCAATGATTTTTCGGAGAGAATTAAGGCAGAAAAGGTAACCTATTCCATTTGGGCAAGCACCAACTACATCGTCCTTAGGGTTTCCCAGGAAAAACCAAGAAACCAAACTCTGTGAACAGGCAATTCTGTTTGCCCAAAGCTCCCTTCTTCTCTTTTTTCTTTTTCTTTTTTTTCTTATGTAGAAGCCATAAAGATATTTGATTCTTATTTTCTGTACCCAAAGCTCTTTTGTGAAGTTTATTAAATGATAAAGAATCTCACTGAGGTATGAGTGTCTACTTATGGAACAGAGACAAGTCATCAGCACAATCCTCTTTGGAGAACCATATAAGAGTAAAACATTTAATGACAGAAACAAAAACAACACAAAATACCTAGGTACTACAAAGTTTAAGAGAATTTAACAAATAACACAAATGCTGAATACATATTTAATAAAAATAAAAGAACACAATTCCTCTGGATTTGCTGATGACAATTGCTCCAAAGCCAAAGCAAAACCAACTGGCTTTGGGTCCTCCTGACCATACCTGGTGTCAGAACCCCTTCTACAGGGGGGTACCCAGGGCGAGTGAGGAGAAATCAGGTGACCCTGGACATCCTAACAAGGTGCTGGGGAGGGAAGGCAGCAGAAGAGAAAGTGTGGGAAGCAGTGGGGCTCTGTGCCTAATGAGAAGCAAGAGGCTAAATGGAGGGGTGTGGGAAGAAAGAGGTCCGAGAAAGACAAATACCATGTGATTCCCCACATCTGCGCAAGCTAAAAAAGTAAATATAAGTGGAATCAGACCTATAAAAACAGAGAACGCACTGACGGTTGTCAGAGGGAAGGGACAGAGGGATGGGCAGGATGGTTGAAGGGGGTGGGAGATACAGGCTTCCAGTCATGGGCTGGAGGAGTCCCAGGCATAAAAGGCACAGCACAAGGAATAGTCAGTGGTACTATAAGAGTGATGTATGAGACGGACGGCAGCTGCGCTAGTGGTGGGCACAGTATTACATATGGAGATGGGGAATGACTATGCTATACACCGGAAACTAGCCTAACGTGGTGTGTCAACTCAACTGAAATTTAAAAATTGGAAGGAAGGAAGGAAAGGAGGAAGGGGTTTGGGAAACTCAGTGTCTCCTGAACAGTCACAAACCAGGATTTAAAAAAAAAAAAAATCAAATCAAAATAAATGCCCCTGGATAACCACAGTGGGCATCACCAAGTCCCTGCAATCAGCCCCTAATGCAGCACCCACTTAGTCTCAGACACAACTCTAATGATATGTATGCTGTGCGGCTCCCTCATTCACCGCAGACTAGAATCCACAAATCAGAAAGGTGCAGAGCCCTGGAGATGGTCTCTGCAGAGAGTAAAGGAATACGAAGAAGGGGACGGCGAGGCCCTTTGCGTTTCCCTGTGCCCAGTGTGGTGAGACCACAACAGACAACCATGACTGCAGGCTCAGTGGCCCTCCTAGCACAGTATGGAAGAGGGTAGAGCTGCAATGATGAATGCTTTTCATTTGCTGTTGAGAAGAGCACAGATATGGCAAGAGATGGTCCGAGTCTCCATAGGTAAGGGGGTTGTGGCGGGATCTAGATGGGAGCATGATACAAAAAGGCCCTGCACGAAGGCGGTTTCTGTAGAGAATGGCTGTGTACCAGACACTCCTCAGCTTCAGCATGCTGGGTCCCTGGATGGGAGCCAGCAATGGGGCAAAGAGACCTTGAACTGACTGAGATGATCTGAACGGACTGACCCCAGGTTTCCTTCACCCAGCAGAAATGGACCCCCAGCAAGCAGTATTATGTTCACTTCTGGGGAGAAGAGCAGAAGCAAGTCACACTTCTTGCATATCTAAGTTCCTGACAGAAGTCTGTCATCATTGCACATACGTGTAAGTGCTATGGCTGGATGCCCTGTGCCGGACAGACAAAATAGTTGTTAGGTTATTTTGCAGGTGAAACAGAAGGTGAATCCATCTTTATTGTAGTTGTTTAGTATTTATTGTGGATGTGGTAATCTGTGACCCGTCTGTGGACTCATTCACAGATTTTACCTTTGTGTATAAGAGCAACCATAAGGACTGGGAAAGTTCTGAAATAGGAGAGAAAAGAAAGCTTGTTTATATCAGCGTTCTCAAGCCTTTCAATCTGAAACCCCATTTTTATAACCAATATTTTATAGTGCTCCCTATACTGTCTTATAATGGAATTCAGACAAAATATTATAGTTACACACCTAACTTTTCAAAAAAATTTTAAAAGATTTTTATTTATTTATTTTTGACAGAGTGATAGAGATCACAAGTAGGCAGAGAGGCAGGCAGAGGGAGAGAGAAAAGCAGGCTCTCTGCTGAGCAGGGTGTCCAATGTGGAGCTCGATCCCAGGAGCCTGGAATCATGACCTGAGCTGAAGGCAGCTGCTTACCAACTGAGCCACCCAGGAGCCCTACACACCTAATTTTTAAAACAACTCTAAATGTAATAAAAAGTACAGTAATCAATTAGCTCGTATTTCATATGAGGATATGCAAGCTCAATCCTTGAAGATAGAACAAAGCAGTTAGATCATTTCACGTACTATGTATTTGAATAAATCTGTGCTTAAAGGAGGCCGTTGTAGACTAGAAGTACAGAAAAATCAGAGAGGCAGGTATGAATGCTAAAATAAAAATTAGGAGAGTAAGTGTGTAGCAAACCACATGAAAATGGCCTTGTGTTTACATGCATACTTGAGTTGGTTCTAGACTCAAAAAACCATAAGCATGATTTTTAATCTTCATGACTACATAGCAGGACATCTGTAGGTATACAAGCCTCGGGGCGGCCCCTCATTGTGTGGTGTTAGTAGGGGCATGTGCATCCCAGGCCTCTGCCCACTGAGTGCCAGAGCAACTAACCAAAGTTCCAAAATGTTTCCAGTTGGAACTAGTGGCCTACGTGAAGGTAAACTGGGACATACAGCCAGGGATAAGTAGTAGCCTCGCTGTCAAGAGGTTTGGCAGATAACATTCATTACTTTGTAAATTTGCTGTAGTTTGGAGTCTGGCCTAAAGCTTTGCGAGCTCGGAAGTAATTCTACTAGCCCATAGAAAGCAGCCCCAGCTCTCAGGAAAGAACAATTATAAATGCTATAGATATCAGAACGTCAACTGGTTTACCATGTAAATGTACCTGTCGCAGTGGCGGGTATATTCATGCCTCATGTGAATGGATGAAGTGCACGGGAAGCTAAATGGACATCAGATTTCCTGGCGCAGAAGGACTCACTGCCTCACTACTGATACACAATTTATTTGTACTTTTCTTTGCATAATCTCATCATAAAGGAATTCCTTTTCATCTAAAATAAATTAAACTGCACTAAAATATTCAAAAATACAATGAAAGAATGTTTCTTTCTTGGAAAAAGGAAATTAACCAAGTTTTAACCATTTTTTCCAGCAACTAATTCTCAAGAACCTACTCACATTCTCTCAAAAACACATAGGTAGCTCTATATCTATTAAGGAAGTTGAAATTTGTGGTTAAAAACTTCCTAGGAAGAAAATTCCAGGCTTAAATGGCTTCACTGGCAAATTCTGTCCCACACTTAGGGAGAAATACTACTAGTTCTACACAAACTCTTCCAGAGCATAGAGAAGCCTAAGCTTCCCAACTCATTCTATGAGGCCGGCACTACTCTGATTCCAAAACCAAAGACATTACAAAAATGAGAGAGAGGGAGGAAGGGAGGGATGGAAAAAGAAGGAGGGAGAGAGGAGAGGAAGAAGGAAGGAAGCTACAGTAAACAAAAGTGCAAAAATCTTTAAAATTTTAGTGAATCAAATCCAGCTATATACAAAAATGATAATGCATCATTGTATTCAGCTTCTGTTGATGCTATGACAAATTACCACAAACTTAACAGTTTAAACGCCACAGATTTGTCATCTCGTAGTTCTATAGGTTAAAAGTCTGAAGCAAATCTCATTGGGAATCCATGTGTCAGGAAGGCTTCGATCCCTTTTGGAGGCTGTAGGGGAGAACCTGTTGCTTTGCTAGGTTCTAGCTTCTAGTTTCTAGAAGCCACTGGGATTCCTAGACTCAAGACCTTCTTTGTCTCTTTTCAAAGCCAGCAATAGCTAGTTGAGATTTTCTTGCATTGTATTACTTTAACTTCTTTCCTTTCCCTCTCCTTTTTTTTTTTTTCTGACGATTTTATTTATTTATTTGAGAGAGAGAGAGACAGTGAGAGAGAGCATGAGAGGCGAGAAGGTCAGAGGGAGAAGCAGACTCCCCATGGAGCTGGGAGCCCGATGCGGGACTCGATCCCGGGACTCCAGGACCGTGACCTGAGCCGAAGGCAGTTGCTCAACCAACTGAGCCACCCAGGCGCCCCCCCTCCCACTTTTTAAAAAATATATATTTATTTATTTGAGAGAGAGAGAGAGCGAGTACATGCATGAGAGAAAGAAGGGGCAAAGGGAGAGGGAGAAAGAGAATCCCAAGCAGACTCCCCACTGATCAGGGAGCCCAGCATGGGGCTCAATTTCACAACCCGTTAAGACCATGACTTGAGCCAAAATCAGGAGTTGGATGTTCAACCGACTGAACCACCCAGGTACCTCTCTCGTCTTTTAAAGACCCCTTTTAAAGACCCCTGTGATCACATTATGCTTATAAGATAACCTTCCCAATTTAAGGTATGATAACGGGCAACCTTAATCAATCTGAAGCCTTAATTCCCCTTTGTCTATAATGTAACATGCCCATAGTTTCAGGGCCTTAAACTGAGCACACATCTTTGAAGGAAGAAAGCGGAACATTACTCCACTTACCACTATCGTGATGATCACATGATGTTTATCCTAGTCATTTTCAAATACAAGAATAAAGTTGAAAGAATTACACTACCTAACTGTAAGACCTACTATATTAAACCACAGTAATCAAGACAGCATGGTACTAGAAGAGGAGCTTGTAAAAGAATGATACTTAAATGATTATCTGATACTTAGCAAAACAAACCAACCGAGAAAAATGTCTATACAACAAATTATTCTTAGAGTGATCAGATACCTAGCAAAACAAAACAAAACCCAACCTTGACGAATCCTACCTCACAACATACCTAAAAAATAAAAATGGATATTAGAATTCTTTTTTTTTAAAGATTTTATTTATTTATTTGACAGACAGAGATTACAAGTAGGCAGAGAGGCAGGCAGAGAGAGAGGAGGAAGCAGGCTCCCAGCTGAGCAGGAAGTCCCGATGTGGGGCTCGATCCCAGGATCCTGGGATCATGACCTGAGCCGAAGGCAGAGACTTTAAACCACTGAGCCACCCAGGCGCCCCGGATATTAGAATGCAAACAAAGATTAAGATATGGGCAAAACATTTGAACAGATATTTCTCCAAATAAGATGAGCACATGAAAAAACTGTTCAGTATCATTAGTCATCAGAGAGATACAAATCAAAACCACAAGGAGATACCACTACACATTCAGTAGGATAGTTATAATCAATAGCAAGTGCTGGAGAGGATACAGAGAAACTGGAACCCTAAGACACTGCCAGGGGGAATGTAACATGGCTTTACTGATTTGGAAATACTTCGGCAGTTGCTTAAAAAGTTAAGCATGGAATTACTACAATTATACATCTATCCTGTATTTTATGCCCTTTGGATGAGAGGGAGGTTGAAGAAAAAAAATCCTACCTTCAGGAATACTCTCCCTGGTGTCACAGGAACATGTACATTCTGCTTTGTGGGAATAGTCCCAGCCTGCCTACTCCATGTATATTTCAGAGCACAAGCAAGGCAGTTGCTCAGGACAAGAGATGTGATTCTTCTAGACAGGACCCTCTGAATACCACCCCAGTTATGAAAACCCAGAGCTTCCAAGATATGTCAGATTCTTTGTTCTTGTTTTCACCAACCCATCAAACTGACTTGGCTTCTTTGAAAAACAGTAGATTTCTGCTGGCAACAAGGTGTCTCTTAAAGACCCTTCTTTTAACCTTTTCAATTTTTCATTGGGGCCTTTTGTGATCAGCTGACCCTATAAAACATCTGCCTGGCATGTGAGACACAAAACTCTTTTTTGGAAAAATCTTCGTACATATCCAAAGAGACTGCTTCATTGTTTATTCCATTTTTAGTTTCCTGCAAGTTTAATGTGGAATCAAGTGGAAAATGACTTCAAAATACATAAGAGATTATATGAATCTTTTCCATACTTCGCACAATCATGAAGATACATTAACCTTATCAGCGATGAAATGGTATGTTAGTGATTTCTTTTTTATTTTATGATTTACATAAAGTAAAAGTCACTTGTTTTGGTATGGAGATCTATGAATTTTGACAGTCATATAACCAGTGCCACAATTACAGAACAACTCAAACCAGAATCACTCCCTTGTACTGCTCCTTTATAATCAAACCCTTCACCCCACCCTTAAGCCCTGGCAACCACTAATGTCTGTTCCATCTTTGAAAGTTTTGCCTTTTCCAGAGGGCCTTATACAAAGAATTAAGCTTGGGTGCCTGGATGGCTCAGTCAGTTAAGGGTCAGGCTCTTGGCTTTGGCTCAGGTCAGCTCAGGGTCATGAGATCAAGCCCCGCATCAGGCTCTGTGCTCAGCACACAGTCCAGTGGGGAGCCTGCTTGAGATTCTCTCCCTCCATTTCTGCCCCTCTTCCCACTTGAACATGTGTGTGCATGTATATGTGTGTGTGCACACATGCTCTCTCTTGGAAAATAAATAAATAAATAAATAAATAATATCTTTAAAAAAAAAAAAGTATCCTACACTGTGAAACTTGTTTGGGTCTGGCTTCTCTCATTCAGCACAATGCAACTGAGATTCATGTACACCAATGCACGTATCCATGGCTCGTGCTGTGGGGTGGCAGGGAGGTCCGCGGCAGTGGGGTGCCACAGTTTTATTGAACTGTTGCTTAGTGGAAGGACATCTGAGTTTGCTCCAGCCTTCAGCAGTTACCAAACAGGCTGCTGTGGGTACAGGTTTTTATATAACCATGTTTCCATTTCTGTTGGTTATATCTCCACTACTGGGATTGCCGCTTTCGAGATATTTCCTCCCTCATCTTTGGTTTCAGCATTTGATTACAATGTGAGAGTAGTTTCCTTTGGTTTATCCTGATTTGATTTTACTGATCTCGTATATATGTATAGCTCACCAGATTTGTGAAGTTTTGAGGCATTATTCCTTCATCTTTTTTTTTTTTTTTTTTTCTGCCCAACATTTCTCTTCTTCTTAGGACTCTAGTGATGTAAATGTTGGATCTTTTAATATTGCTCCATAGGTCCCTACAGCTTGGTTCAATTTTTTTTTCTCTCTCTTTCAGGCGGCATAACGTCTACCAATCTGTTTTAAAGCTCACTGACACTTTCCACTACTATTCTGCTACTGGACCTACAGGGTGAATTTTAATTTCAGATATGGTATTTTTCAGTTCTAAAAATTCAGTTTGGCTTCCTCCCACCTTCCCTCCCTCTGTTCCTCTCTCCCTTTCTTCATTCGTCTCTATTTCTCTGCTGAGAACTTCACTTTTCCATGTATTTTAAGAGTATTCAACTGTATCTCATAGAGAATGGTTATAAAGGCTACATTAAAATTTTCATTTGATGATTCCAAAATTTGGGTCATCCCAGCATTGGCCATCTATTGACAATCTTTTTCCATAAGTACTGATCACATTTTTCTGGTTCTTTATATGGTGAGCAATTCTGGATTGTACCCTGGACATTTTGAATATCAAGTTGTAAGACTCTAGGTCTTATTAAAACCCTCTCAAGGATGTTGATTTTTTTTTAGTAGACAACCAACCCAGTTAGATTCTGATTGCAAGTTTCACCTCACTTTCTGTGAATAGTGGTTATAATGTCAGTTTAGTTCTTAAAAGGCTTTGCTATAATGCTTGGGTTCACCCACCGAGTATGCGCCCCCCTCAGGAGTTAGTCTGGGACTTGGGTAGTAGTTTATATCACTGCTGAGTTCTTGAAGCCTTTGCTTTGCTTCTTTGGACTGTGTGGCACATGCACAGCTTAGAGGTGAGCCTGGGGCTTATATTTGTTCATACACAGAACTGGGGGACCCTCTTCCCACCCCTATCCTAAGATTCCCCTCATACTTCCTAGCTTCATAGGGTCCCCTTTTCCTTGTTCCTCTGGTCAGAAAGACAGGTTTCTCTCAGGTGTTAGCCCCTTATTATATTGATTTCCATACAACTGAGGTTGCCTTTGGGAGAAAAGCAGCAAAATAAAAAGAGATAAAGTAATGAAACTCTCCCACACTCTTTGGAAAAGGGGGGCTCCTTTTCACTGGTCCTCTGGTCAGAGAGAATTTTCTTTTGGGATTTCAGGCACCCAAACCCCCACTGCAAACACAAATGCAGGTCCTCAACTGGGGTTGGCTGTGCGGCGGGGCAGGGGAGAAACAAAAGGAACAAAATAGTAACTCCCCTATATTGTCCAGCAAAGGACCACTTTGCCAAACTGCTGTTTAGAAATAGAGGGTCTCACCTGAATATTTTGCTGCCAATGCCTGCTGCATTGTTCTAGAATTCGTTGGGTCCAAGTTGAAAGACAGAGAAGAGAGAACAAATCCCGTAAAACTCACCCCGGGTATAAGGGACTGATAAAGCTTTGACTTCATTCCCATTCACTGTTCCCCTGCTATTGTGCAGTTTTCAGTTGCTCTAAATAGTTGCCTTCTGTATTTTCCAGAGTTTCCAGGTGAAGCCATGAATGAGGAAGACAGGCTTTAGTTGGCTTACTCCATCCGGCCCCTTGCTGGAAGGGTATGCTTAGGATTGTGATGAGAACTGGCCAACAAGAATTGCGATATGGTTTTTGCAGTTGTTGCCATTATTGTCTTATTGTTTGCCTGGGATAATACAGCAGCAGAATGAATGCCACCTCGTATCAGGTAAGCATAAAGAAAAAAAAAAAAAGCAGTGATTTCAAAGGACTTAATAAGCACCTGCGAAGTACCCATGACTGCTGTGTGCACAGTGGGACCAGGTGACAGAGGTCCAAACACAGTCCCTACTCTCAAGGGACAGATCATCCACAGAAGAGCCTGGTCCATGTGAAAAATACAAGACTGTCCATAGGACCAAGAAAGGACACAGGGGGAAAAAAGGGGGGTAAAAACTGGGCAATTAGAGCAGGTAACATTTAATCCCCTGCCCGAATTAGATGGAGAAGAAAAGGCACCTTCCACCAGAGGGCTTGATAGGTTAATTATTCTTCAAAAGTTGGTTTTGTACCTTTTTCTGACACACTGAGTTTATGTGCCCCAAAGGAAACCAAGGGGTGGCTTCTAAGGATGTTTTATGACTCCTGACCCTGTTCTTCTGTCCCCTTCTCTCCATTGGTAGAAAGGCTTTCCAGGACTTCCCTCTTGACTGAAAGCCCAGTCATGCCAGAGTGAGTCATGGGCTCTTTCCTGCGGAGTCTTGGATTACCAACAGACAGAATGTTCAATAATTGTTGTAACTCAGCTGGTTGCTGGCATTGTTCACGTGTTTCAGCTGAGTTGAAACATCCGGAAGTTTACTTTTCATATTTTATTTGGGTTTATTCCTATAATCACAAAGGCAACATCTTCATTCTAGGACAGTATTGATTATACTGGAAAAGACTGTGAAGCATTCAGAGAGGCCCTGCCCGGGAGGCCCTGGGAGCAGACCCCCACAGAGCCGGAGGGGCTGTGGCAAGAGCAGCTGACAGATGGCCCGGGTGAGCGCAGTGGGGACAAGTCCATTGTGAATTTTCACTTGCAGCTGTGTGGAAAGTACCTACGGCGGTGACTCCACGTCTTCGGATTTCTAGCGTTAAATTACGGCAGAGAAGCGAACGTTTTCAAGGGCCGAGCATAGAGGGAGGCCGGTAAACTTTAGCTGGTTTGGGCCGTAGCTATCAGGCATTGCTGTACAGAAAGACAATTTAAAGGAAAAAGGGGATTCCTGTCACAATCCGGGCCTTGAGCAGAGAGCCCGGACAGCTGGCAGGGGAACCAGACCTGTGGTTAATGGAGATATATCTACTTCCACTCATGGAAACTCAGCTTCCATCTTGCGTGACATCATGCCAAGGCCTGGATTTTCTTTTCTGGAAGGAGGTGTGCGTGGATCCAGAGTTACTGCTTGGCCAGGCCTTCACAGTCACGTGTCAGTGGCCAGACCAGTGACTATGGCATTTGTGCCTTTTCACAGTCTTGTCTGGGAACTCGACCTTCTATAAGAGACCCTGCTTGGGTCCCCCGCTCCCCATCCCCCCTCCCAGGTCCCCCCCTCCTGCCGGCAGTCTGCAGGGAGCGTATTTTGTCGCTTATCTAACGAAAAATAAACAGAGCAATCTGGAGCTAATTTAAGTGGTTTCCCATATCAGGATACAGCTGGGAAAGATTTTAAGCAAAAGGCCCAACAGGAACAATAGTGCTGTGAAGTTGGGCAGCGACGGGGAGCAGCGGGGGAGCACGGGAAGGCCGCTGCAGACAGCCTGGCAGACAGCTGTCAGCCGCTCCAATAACAATCCCCAGAGCCAATGAAAACGGGCAGGGGCCGTGCGGGCAGCTGGGTGGAACACCAACAATGCAAACAGGGGATTCGAGGGGGCGTTCCGAGTGAATGGCTGGAGCGTCAGGGCCGCTGGTCTCCCAGGAGCCCTCTGCAGGGCTCCCATGCAGCAAAGCCTGGAGAGGAGTCACAGATGAGGGGACAACACTTCATTTCTCCGGAGCACTGGCCAATTTTTTTTTTTTTTTTTTGACGTGCAGGCATCCATGCTAGCTTGATCCTGACTTATGAATCCAGCAAAGCCTGGATAGGAACATCTGTTTTTGACATCAATTTCTCCGACTCTGCAGGCTGGTTGTCTTTTTAACTCTTCGGGTGCTCCTGGCTAGACCTTGAATTTCCTGGTCCAACTCCACAGAGGTGAGAGGGATTGAGGGAGTTAAATGAAGCTAGGGGCTGCTCTTGAAAGAACTTGCAAATGCTTTATATATTAAAACAAAAAACTGTACTTGGATCAGGCTCTTGACAAAGATCCAACCAATGAGGTAAACTGTACAATCTTAGAGGCAGGGCCTTTCTGTGCAGAGAATACTGAATTGGAAGCACAGAAACCTGGGCTCTCTGTCTGCTTCTGCCACAGCCAATGACCTTATCCTCCTCTTCATCATTCAATCCGGGATGTTAGTTCATGCTCACACCTTCCTTCCCAAAAGGGCTCAATTTCGTAAAAATGTCCCTCTGGTAAGAGCAGCCTTTGGGTCTGTTACAGAACAATTCCGTCTGTTTAAAGGTAACTTTAAATAATCCATGTCTGTATTCTAAAGGAAGAAGAGTTCCAGGGCGCCTGTGTGGCTCAGTCGATTATGTGTTCAACTCTTGGTTTCGGCTCAGGTCATGAGACTGAACCCCACGTCAGGCTCTGTGCTCAGCAGAGAAACTGCTTGAGATGCTCTCTCCCCCTGCCCCACTCCCGCTCATGGTAGTGTGCACACACACACTCCCCCTCTCTCAAATAAATAAATAAAATCCTTGAAAGAAGAATAATTCCATTTGGAAGTTTCAGTTAAAAAATACACAAATGAGGGGCACCTGGGTGGCTCAGTGGTTTAAGCCGCTGCCTTCGGCTCAGGTCATGATCTCAGGGTCCTGGGATCGGGTCCCGCATCGGGCTCTCTGCTCGGCAGAGAGCCTGCTTCCCTCTCTCTCTCTCTGCCTGTCTCTCCATCTACTTGTGATTTCTCTCTGTCAAATAAATAAATAAAATCTTAAAAAAAAAAATACACAAATGAAAAAGTAGAAATTGAAGATTTCATTTGTCACTCTTCCATCTATTATTCTATCATATTCGACAATAAATTTTTAAACAGCACTGATTATCAAAGTTTCCATGATAATACAACTGATTTTAAGACTAAAATTTCAGGTTGCAAAAAGGCAGAGATATGCATGGGTTTTCTGAGAATAGAAAAGAATACGAAAACTTCTAGAAGATAAAAAGGTAGGAAGGCCGGGCATTATATCCTTTAGAAATATAATATCCTAAAAACAAAACAAAACAAAAAAAACAACAAAAACAAAAAAAGAAATATAATATCCTTTCCATTTCTATCTGTGTGATATCCTTTGTAAGTTTGGACAATGATTGCTTCAAAAACATCCAAGCACACTTAAAAACCCAACTACCTGAACATACAAAATCTCTTTAGGACAGCTCTCATACAATAGCATGTATCAGAATCCCCTAGAAAGTTTGTTAAGACACAGGTGACTGGGTCCCACCTCCAAAATTTCTGGTCTAAGGAAGAGGCCTGAGAATTTGCATTTCTAACAAGTTCGCAGGTGATGAGGATGCTTTTGGGTCTATGCCCTGAGAACCATTAATTCAGAGAGAGATGTATAGTTAGTTAAAGTCAACCAGTTTTACTCAGTATCCTTTATTGTTCTTTTGAATCACTGGTCAAATGTGGATGAAAAATCAAAGCGGAAAAAGAAGCAAGAACACAAACGGGTACGGAATCAACGCAAAATATTCATAAAAAGTCACACAAAGAGAAAATGGCTGATCCTTAACTTTTGTGAGGATTAAATTATAAAGGTAGTTGTTTCCTGAAGGGCAAAATGGTTCTTAAGGGAGGAAAAAATGTGGCAAAGGAGAAGGCTTTATAATAATGAGTCTCTGAGTCTATACCGTACTAGTGGCTTTCACCCTTCGACCTGGCTACACGGCAGAATCACTTGGGAATCCAAATCTTTGGGGTGAGCTTTCTAGCTGGCCTGCAAACACAGAGAAGATTGTGAACTTGCCTAGAAGAAAGTATTTGAATTTCCACGGGTGGAGTACAGAATCTCAAACGGTATCAGAGAGATCAACATGAAGACGACGACGTCAAGAAAGATGCAGAGCATGTGAGAAATGCCCCAACTGGTCAGAAACAAAGCCACAGTCACACTTCTCCTGAAGCCCGTCCAAACCTTTATCACATTATTTGACTGCAATGTAATAATAATTAAAAAGACAGAAAAAGGGAGTACTTGGGGAGATTCTGAAATAGAGACCTCAGTATACACAACAGTAAGGTCAATTACCATCTTGGAGATTCCAGGGGTTTCATTCAAAGTAGCTGTTTTAAAAACCAAGGAGTCAATGCAAGCTCCCACCAATTCTGGAACTACACTTCTTTTTTTTAGATTTTATTTTTTTATTTGACAGAGAGAGAGAGAGCACAAGCAGTGGGGAGAGGGAGAAGCAGGCGCCCCACCGAGCAAGGAGCCCAGTGTGGGGCTTGATCCCAGGACCCTGAGATCATGACCTAAGCCAAAGGCAGATGCTTAACCCACTGAGCCACCCAGGCATCCCTGGAACTACACTTCTAATGAAGGGTTATGTAACCTGTCCTTCACCATCTGTAACACAAACGGCTGCGGTGATGTTGGTTAATACCCTTCTTGTAGTACACGAGACCATATGGATTTGAAGACTAAGGAAAAAGAGAGAAAATGGATGACAGTGATGCTACCTGGCGGCCCTAAGAGCTCACAGGCAGATCTCTTGCCGGCAAGCCATTTCTGTCCTCTTAACAGTGATATCACCACAGTGCACTGAGAGGGGTTTGCCAGAGGGAACGGGAAGTCATAGAGTGCCTGGTGAGGCCCACAGCTTGTCTGTGACTCAGCCTACTTTATAGGACTCAAAATGAATTAAAACTACGTTTTTAAAAGCCGTGTCTCCACCTGGTTCCCATCATGGTTTTTTGGCGAGAAGGAAAAGGACCTGTCAGTTTCTGTCTGCAGGAGGTAAAAAAGAGACAGCACATTTCGGGGAAAAGCAAATAAACCCATTTGCCATGAGGGTTTCAGGTTTACGGGCACAGCAGGTGGGTCAGGAAGTGCAGGCCGGGTCCAAATTATGGCAACAGCAGCCTTTCCCTCCGCCAGGCAACACACCACCACGTGGCCAAGGAGAGGGTATATTTTGAACTCAGGAAAGGGAACAGTGGTCAGATAGGAACTTCTCCAGCTACCTGACTAAGGCACTTATATTTTACGGAAACTTTTCTCTCTTGGGATCAATTCACAATGCCATTATCCATTCCCATTTCTTCATAAAAACCGAACAGACGGTCAGAAATGGTTTTTAAAGAAGTTTTGCTGAAAGATTATTCAAGGCATTAGACAGAGGAATCCAGTTATCATTTTGATCACTTAAAAGCTTTGTTCCTGTTTACTGAAAACATGCTGACCCTTGCGGGCAGGCCTCAGGGAGTCAGTGGGATCCTGCAGGAATGTTCCCTGGTCGACTAGGGCAGGGGCTCCTTCCCCAGACCTTTTCCTGCCAGCCAATAACATGATGGGAGCCGAGCTTTTAAAAACTTAGTTTTAATTCACTTTCTGTATCATAAGGTAGGCTGAGTCCCAGAAAAAAGCAGCAGTTTGGGATGGATTTAGTATTTTTCCTATCCTGCTGCATGATGGAATCTATTTACTTTATTTGGTTTTCAAGTTTCTCACCATATGATCAGATGTAAACCTCATGGTACTTACCAGTTTATTTTACAAAAATGACTCAGATTTCAACGCTGACTCAGTGTTGCCTGTTTGTGTTTACAAACTGGACATGTTATAAACATTACAATTATTCTCTGACACTGTATGTGCTTCTGCCCAAATATCTAAGGTACCCAAATTTTTAGCCAGTGGGAAAAATACCTTTCTTATCTACCTGTAGTCACCTAGATCATGATTTCTCAAAATGATTGTTATTATTGAAAATTGTTTTTGAAGAATTTTTAATGTCAGGGAAATTTTTACCATAGAAAGGTAAATATTTACCACGAGTGGTAAGATAACAAATAATTTACCATTTTTCTCCTTATATCTTTCAAGAGTTTTCTACCATGATTATGTGGGTTTTTTTGGTCAGAGCATGATTAAAGTAATTTTTTAAAAAATTAATGAGGATACTAAGAATTTCTTCCAAAAACTTGATATTCAATCTAAAATATGTGTGGCTTAATATATAATAAAATCTATTCTGGTAATCCAAAGTTTAGAAAATACTATTTTTCATGTTAATTTATAAAAAAGAAAGAAATGAACTAGGGAATACCTTTTTTAGAGAGAAAAATAATATTTTAGAGCCAAATTGTTTATTTATATTTATATATATATATATATATATATATATATATATATATATAAAACAAACCCTCCACGTCACTGCCAATCCTTGGTGCCAGACTTGCTGGAAAAGGATGGTTCACATATCACAGTGGAGGGGGCCACAAATCCTTAAAGCCATATGATGGTGCCAAGATACTCGACATTCGTTATACTTCATGAATGTCTTCTTCTTCTTCTTCTTTTTTTTTTTTTTTTTAAGATTTTGTTTATTTATTTGACAGACAGAGATCACAAGTAGGCAGAGAGGCAGGCAGAGAGAGAGAGAGAGGGAAGCAGGCTCCCTGCCGAGCAGAGAGCCCGATGCAGGGCTCAATCCCAGGACTCTGGGATCATGACCTGAGCCAAAGGCAGAGGCTTTAACCCACAGAGC
>NC_081568.1:103604568-103640267 GCF_022355385.1 Mustela nigripes
AGAGAGAGAGAGAGAGGGAAGCAGGCTCCCTGCCGAGCAGAGAGCCCGATGCAGGGCTCAATCCCAGGACTCTGGGATCATGACCTGAGCCAAAGGCAGAGGCTTTAACCCACTGAGCCACCCAGGAGCCCCCATGAATGTCTTCTTATGGATATTAAACATTCCTGTTAATTTTCCAGGTATTTTGACAACCAAAAGACTACTTTGTTAGCTCTTGAACTGCTTTTCATTCCTTATTTGTATATTTTTGACTAGTAGAGGCATAGTTCAACTCTGACAGAAACACTCCCTTAGGTCAAATAAATCTGGTCTTCACTATCAATGTGCAATCAGTTTGGTTTCTGTTTCCTATTCCTTTCCTGGATGCTTTATTGAGTTATCTGATAATTACTCGACCAACTAACTACTGCGGCCACCTCAACTGAAACAACTTATCTGGGCGACATATGTAAGCTCTTGGCTTCCTTTTTTGAGCTCCATCAGTCATGTCATAAAGGGCTATTCTGAGCTGCTATTGATACTGTCACTAAAAGGAAACCAGTGATTTCAGGAACTTCTATTCTACATTGAGGCTCGTGGTTAGTAAAACACTCACAGTCAGTCTGAGGCGAGCTAACTCTATAGCCTGAGAGAAAAGATGCCCTAGGGGCAGAAATGGGGAAGGTCAAAGAGCTTTCTATGAAACACAAAGACTTCATTAATTTGGAGGAAAAAAAAGTAAAAGGAGGGAGAGGATGTGAAACAGAAGGTAACATGAAACCTGATGTCTTTCAGATCTAAAAGGTGTTTACTTGCTTACTACAGCCGTATGTAATCTTAGTCTGTGACTTCATTTACACTTTGAGATTAGCATTTACTACAAATATCCTCTAAGATGATGATTCATTGTGTGATTACTAAAGTTTTTGATGAGGTGAACGTGTAGCAAGTGGGGCATGACTTCCATAAAATTCAAGATATCCCAGACATGGATGAACATCTCACGGGTCAAGAGTTAATGGTCACACACTCCTAGTCTGCAAAGACTTCCCCTGCAGATTTTAAGGCAGACCAAGGCCAAGGTACATCAAGGGGTCCTGACTATTGGGAGAATGAGATGGACCCTTCCTGGGCTGTTCTACTCCAGTGCAAAGAACACCAGACCTGGGCACATGGACAAGCTTTCTTGATCTAAATCCAAGAGCAGCATTGATCAAACTTCTGAGTTAATGTGGTAAAATACTAAATTTGCCTATCTTCTAGAAATACTCACGTAGAACAAGAGGTCACTGAAATGAGGATCCCATGGAATCCTACCCCAAGACCACCTAAGGATGACCATCCCCAAGGTCATCCTTCTCTTACTGACAAAAATCAAAAAGAGCTAAAACTTCGATTTGTTCTGGAGATAAAATGTTACCTTAACGCCAAGTTTTCTCTTTGAGATTTATAATTTTCCTATTAAGTTATATCATTTATCATGTCCTAAGAGCAATGTCAGTGTCTAAGAAAATCAGAAACAGAGTAGTGAATTAGGAAAGAATTTAGTAACTGGAGGTAGTTATATTCATTCATGGGAGGAGGGGAATCTTTCTGGCCTGTTTTCTAGCAAGAACTATAAAAGCATATATACCTCCACATATGTTTTGCAATGGCACACATTAAAATATCAACCTACTATGTGCCAGTGTTCTAAGCCCAGGGGACATTGTGAAAAACAAGACAGGGAAAGTCTTTGCTCCCTTGGAGCTTAATTCTGGTGAGGGAGATAGATGGCAAAGTACAGCAAAAACAACCAAAAAGAGAATGCCCACTGTGATAAGCGTTATGCAGAAAACCAAACACTATGATATGACAGACAATGAGGGGGCAGGGAGGGACAACATCAGATGAGGGGTTGACTTGTGATCTGATTCTTAAAATGACAAGGCATTGGCAGCCCTGGGAAGGTCAAGAGAAGAGAGTGTTGGACGAAGGGAGCTCAAGCTCAAAGTCCTCTCTAATACAGTTTCAGGTTGTATGATACATTATGCCAAAACTTCTTTTAAAATAAAGACTGTATCAACTATATTCCTGATAATTTTCTGTTGTCAAGAAAAATGTAAGCTAAATGATACTGAGCAGTAAAGCACAAAGAAACTTTTTTAAGTATCATCACTTCTCTTCCATTACCTGTTCCCCACTCACCTACTTAATTTCACTGACATTTGTTTACACGATAGCAGATGTGTTTGCATGAAATCCTTGTGTTTGAATACAATCGTGTTTAAAGGTGGCAAGTTAAACCATGGGTTCAAGGAGAATTGAGGGAAACTGAATACTCTTCAATCAAATTTGGCCAAAATCAGTTAACTTCTTAGAAACCTACAACGGAACGAGAGATAGACAAAACTCAAACTGTCACCGCAGTTGGCCCATCTCATCTGCATCATGAGATAACCCGAAACACAAGCAATTCATAGTTTTTTTTTTTTTTTTTTACTGTACCTTTGATTCAGGTAGAGAGTAGATTTATTAGTAAGTAGTAATTTATTGTTTCTCATAGGAAAAGTGTCTCCATATTCTAAATGGAATATCATAGATAACATATTTTATTTTTTTTTAAAGATTTTATTTATTTATTTGACAGAGAGAGATCACAAGCAGGCAGAGAGGCAGGCAGAGAGAGAGAGAGGAGGAAGCAGGCTCTCGATGCGGGACTCGATCCCAGGACCCTGAGATCATGACCTGAGCCGAAGGCAGCAGCTTAACCCACCAAGCCACCAAGGCGCCCCATAGCTAACATATTTTTACATCCAGAAATTGTGATGCTACTTTTATGTAGTAAAACTACCATTCCTAATACCTCCATTAGATGTAGTCAGAAGCCTTAGGAAGGCAATATATTGTCAATTTTTTAAATAAAGCTTCTTTTAAGTGGAATTACACTTTAGAAAACTTTTCAGGATGTTCTGATTGGGTTTATAGTAGAATACATCTAATTTGATTTGTAAGAGTCTTTCATATATACACAAAATATTTTATTTTAGAATAGTTTTAGATGTACAGAAAAATTGCAAATGTAATGCAGAGAGTTCCCATAAAACCCATATTCAGTTTCTTTCATGGTTAACATCCTACATTAATGAGTCTTACACATTTTGGGGACAAAAATCTCAATTTCATGTGCACACATACACACACACTTGAAGAACTTTCAGCCTGACATGGTGTTTCTTATATGGTTCAGTATAAAAATTATAATCCTTCAAGACCTTTTCTTAATGTCTGGTGTCTTTTAACTTTAGAATAATGATTTAATAAATAAAGTAATTCTTTTCCAGACATTTTTAGAGTCAAAGCAATTTTTTTTTTTTTTTACCAAAAGGCCATGACCAAATAATTATCTAATTAGCCAAAAAAGGTTTTTTTTTCTCAGCTCAGAAAGGAATTAGAAATTACAACCATGAAAGACTGTTAATTGGGTTTTCACAGAAGCATGAAGTACTAGAGCTTTTTTTGTTTGTTTGGCTCTTCTGCCATGAAGGTTCCCCCCATTAACCCTTTATCTTCTGCATGACAGCACCAGTAAAATGCTGCACTTTAGTAGTGGAAGGGAAATAAAATAGAGTCATATTTTTTCTTAAGTATGTGATTTCTATATGTGCACCATTTCAAGACAGGAAAGTAGGAGCCCCATTCCTCAATCTGTGCTAAGACAATGGAGGCAGGGCAGGGGAATGACCCTCTGGAGCTCTCGTGGGAGTGCCAGCTACAACTACAGCAGCCCGTCTCAGCCCAGGCTGGAGAGTGGTCAAAATAGGGCATGCTGGAGGGACCACAGAGTCCTTATTCCATACCACCAATATCTCCTTACCACAAAGGTCAGCACTTCTGCATTTCTGAACAAGGAGAGACTGCCGCTGCCAGGAGCTGGCTTGGCCTGGACTCCAGGCAGGATTAGCATACAGTCCAAATGCCTGCGGGAGTTTGGTTAAGTTTGATTCACATTTTATGTGCTTAGCATGGAGCTTTGCATAGAGGAACCACTGAAAGAGTATGTGCTGAACAGGTGAAGGAATAAAGAATTTACTCTCCCCTAAAAGAACTGCAGACACTTGGGGTTAGACGTAGCTGTTGGAACCCCGAAACTAAGGGCTATCCAATAAGGCAACCAGAGGAGGACATCTGAATTTTGAGACTTGGCTCATCTGGAGACGCTTCTTAGCTCCCAGACTCCTACTTAGCAAGCCATTCTCCTGGGGGACGTTGAATACATTTTCAGAGAAAGTCTCCTTCACATCCAAAGAGGCAGGAGGAGGGAAGAGCAGCAGAAGTTCTTTTTACGACAAGTGAAATCTAGAATTGCTCTCAGTGGTATTCTCTGGGAAAAGAAACTAACAGGCTGGAGAACAGTGGTAGGTAGACAGACTTATTTTTCACGCAAAAACTTTTGGACACTTGAAAATTTGTACTTCGTGCATTAGGAGACAAAAAATAAAGTAAATTACTATTTAAAAATGAAGTCTGGATGAAGCCATTGACCTAGAACAAGACTCCTGTGCAGGAATCACAGGATGGTCTTGAATAGGAGGCAGGATGGAAGGGAGGGGTCCAAAGGCACACCGTGGACAGCGATCTCAGAGAGTCCGCTACCCTCTGGCCGTGGACAGCACCTGCATGAGTACCTGAGCAGGTACATCAGTGGGTGGTGAGGCTGGGTGGGCAGCAGGGACTCCTGCCTCCAGAAGCAGGCTGAAGAGGATCACCTTTCAGCACCCAGACTCTCATCTCCAAGGAGTTCCGCACACCCGGGGATCTGACTGCAAATCCTACCTCTTTGCAGCTCCTGAATCCTCCCCCTCTGCTTCCACTCCTCATAGAGCACCATCAACAGATGTCCTTCTCTCCAGAGTCTCTGGCTCTCCCCACTTCCTCTGCAGCCTTAGTGTTCATCACCGGACTTCCTAATTTTTCCTACTCTTCTCTCAAATCACCATCCCTCTCCCCACAGATTGAAGCTCATGCACTCAGACTATACCACTGACTAATTATTTTATCGCAGGTGTTTTTAATCTCCTGGATCACTGCTGCCATGTTCCTTGAAGATTTCAATGCCCAGAATCCTATCGCTCTCCCCAGTACCATTCCCATCACCCTCTGCAAACCACTGATGATTTCCATATCAATACAGATGATCTTTCTAAAATCCCAGACTCTCAGTGACCTGACCTCCTCTCCTTCATTGATTTTAGCATCTACCCTGTTGTAGCACCTCACTCCCAGACTCATACTCTGGACCTTGAAGTTAAAAATATTTGTAAACAGGGGCGCCTGGGTGGCTCAGTGGGCCTCTGCCTTCGGCTCAGGTCATGATCCCAAGGATCCTGGGATCTGTGATCGAGCCCTGCATTGGGCTCTCTGTTCAGCAGGGATCCCGCTTCCTCCTCTCTCTCTGCCTACCTCTCTGCCTACTTGTGATCTCTGTCTGTCAAATAAATAAATAAAATCTTTAAAAAAAAATGTGTAAACCCTCCACAATCTTAATCTCAAGCATCACACTCTCTCCAGTGACCACCAACCATCTTATCAGCTTACCTGCTATAGAATTGAGCTACTCAAAATGGTAGCTCATTAGAACATTGGATATTCACATACAAAGAATAAAACTGGACCCCTATCTTACAGCACTCACAAAAATTAACTCAACAAGGATTAAAGTCTTAAATGTAAGATATGATACCATGAAACCCCTAGAAGAAAACACAGTGGAAGAACTCCTTGACGTTGGTCTTGGCAATAAATTTCTGGGCATGGCACTCCAAAGTATAAGCAACAAAAACAAAAACAAGTCGGATTACAACAAACTAAAAAGCTGCTGCAATGCAAAAGAAACAATCAATAAAATATTGATTACTAATTGATAATGTAGTAATTGATTACTAAATGATAATATTTGAGCTGTATTACATTGAGTAAAGAATATCATTAAAGCTAATTTTACCTATATCTTTTTAGTTTCTTTTGAACATAGTTAAAATATGTATATGACTCACATTTGCATTAGATCTCTACTGGACAACATTGATTTAGAGCCTCAATAATTCTTCAACCACCCTCAGGATATATGATCCTTCAATCACATGGCCTTTTTACCACACCATAACAACCCTTCACCAAGTCCTAAATTTCTCTCCTTACCCAGTCACATTGCATGGCCCATCATTATAATCTCTTCTTTTTCATTGTTTTATTTGTCTTAAATTTTTTAACTGAAGTATAATTAACATGAAATGTTATATGAGTTTCAGGTGTGCTATATAATAATTCAATAATTCTATACATTTGTTAGGGCTCATCAAGGTGAGTGTACTCTTAATCCCCTTTACCTATTCCCCCAACCCTCACACGCATCATATTTTCTTTCCTTATTTTTTTTTTTTAAAGAGAGCAAGAGAGGGAAAAGGGGATAGAGAGAGAGGGAGAGAGAGAGAGAGAATCTCAAGCAGACTCCCTATTGAGCGTAAACCCCGATGTGGGGTTCGATCTCATGTCCCTGAGATCATGACCTGAGCTGAAATCTAGAGTCAGATGCTTAACCAACTGAGCCTCCTAGGGGCCCCCATATTCTCTTCTTCATACAACTTTGCCCTTGTCTCTTTTCATTAAACTCAACCTCATTAAATTCAACTTTCCATGGCTCCTCAGGTATCCCAAAACCAAGTACCATCATGTTTCTTGGTCAAATTTTGATCATCATTAATTCTCTTCCTACTGGAAGCCCAACGGCTCTAGAGGCAGCACATAACCATTTAAGAAACAGAACGAGTGACAGTTTTAAAGGAAAGACCATTAACCAAAAAAACTTGAAGAGAGTCCTACTCCCACATCCGCCTCACTCTAGCCATGTAACTACAGAATGGATCTTAACCTCTTTGGGGCTCAATTTCCTCATGTATAATATGAAGCTCTGGAGCCTTTCTAGCTTCAACATGCTAGGCTTTGCTGAAGACTGTGGGAGTCAGCATGAACGTGGGGCTACGAATAAATGCTTTCTGACACTGTCTTGGGGCCAAAAACAGCAGTTTGCATGCAAGAAGTTTATTTTGGAAGGGAACTCAGAGAGCAGGAATGAGAGACCAGAGTTGCTGAATGAGGAATGAGAAAAAGCCACACACGGATGTTATCAAGCTGGCCACTGCCATGGGTGACTCATGCTCAATCTCACCGGTCCCCATTGAGAACCCAGATGAACTTCACCTCAGAACTGTCACTCTGGGGGGTGTAGGGAGAAAACATTTATGCACTGGCTCCCTGTGAGTAATTGGTGGCCCCGTGGGCATCAACTCCAGCACATTTGGGACACTGAGTCTCTCCATGTTGGAGAACATGGCAAGGCACAATGGTAGCCCTGTGAGAAGCTGACCAAAGCCTACTCTGAACTGGTCACCAGAGCAGCAGCAAGACATGGGGCTATAAGGATCCGCCATGACACAAAGAGCTGTAGGTGACACACTGTCTTAGTAAGTGTGGTTTCTAAATGAAAGACTAGAGCCAAAGGACGCAGTTGCTTGCTTTTTAGCTATGGGTCACGGTCCCTTAGGCCCATCTCTTCATCCAAAAAGCAAAGAATAACACAAACCTACCTCACATTCTGGGAAAGGCTTGAAACCAGAGTGCTGCCATTCAGTGGCTTAAGAACTTCAGTAATCTTTAAAGACTGAAATGGACTTTGGGGCTTGTGCCAGCTCCAGTCCTGCCCAGTTGCAGATTCTGGGGTCTCCAACATATAGGTTCAGTTCTGTTCAGCCCTGGTTGTTGAGAGCATCACACCCTTACATCCCCCCACCCCCCTCCAACGGCTTACATGTAGGCTTCTGACTTGTTTCCAAACAAGCAGTTTGCTGAAAACAAGGTTCCAACAGCCTCCCTAGCCCTGGGGACCTCCTTTTCTAGAAGGTGCTGGTTTCTGCTCATCTAGCACAGCTGAATGAGGTCCTGCTTCAATCTGGATATTTAAATCCTGAATATGATACAATATGATACAATATTTATACAACAACACATTGCCCAGAGATCATTGCTTTGATGCCCTCAGCAATACAAAATAGCAAAAGCCAGATAGTGATGATAGTAATAATAGCTATAATTATTGAATTCCTACCTCCCACCGGGCCTGGTATCAGGTACTTTACACAAATCTTACTTTACTTTTCACAACAGTCCTCTGAGTAAGTTTTATCCTTATTTGCAGATAAGCAAACTGATACTCAGAAATTTACCTAAAGTCACCCAGTTAGTAATTGGTAGAATGAGAATCTGAGCTCAGGTCTGTCTGATTACAGGACTCCTGCCCATCTTACCCACTGTTTCTTCAAGATGGATCTCAAAATTCCCATGTTTCCTGGGCCATGACAGATTAGACCTGTCATCAACCTTCTGGAACCAGTCCTATATCCAGCCCAGCCCCCTATCCCAGCCTTGTCCAGAACTGGTTTTGTTTCTTCTCCCTGTCCCCAACATGTCAAGTAGGTCATCTTCCATGGAATTTTCCATTGACCTGAAGCTAGAATCTTTGTTGGCACATTATACTGCTTCATCAGGCATTTGACTTGGGCAGCCTTTTGAAGTTAAAATGTATTATCAATTTCTAGTGTGCTCTCTGAGCTAGAACAAAATCAAGATCCATTACTAAGTTCCAATGATCCAATGATGAGAGATGGAGGCCCAATGCCAAGAACAAGAGAGCAAGGGGAAGAAGATTATGCTTCGGGGAATAGACTGAATTGGAGATGAGATAATAGCATGTAATTTTAGAAGAGCAAAGCATTGCCCCAAATACCAACATTCAAAATGATTTTTCTTTTCCAACTATGCTTCTTGCTTCTTACTCTTTACATATCATATACATACATGAGGGGGAGAAAGACCCGCTGATCATTACCACTGAACTTGCACACATATTCTCAAGGTCCTCTACACACATTAACCTGTTCCAGTCCTGACTTCTCAATAAAGTCAACAGTGGCTGACTGGCTGGGAATCTTCAAGGAAGAGGCTGTTTATGTCTGCTCCTTTCTGAAACCTCAGACTTGGAACATCTCATTACCATGACCCATCATTTCTTTCTCATTTACAATTCCCAATAGGATCCCTGGTGGATGGTCACAGAGGCTGTGCACTAATCCACAGGGACATGGTTTCTGCATTCTGTAGTAACAAGTGATCTTGCCGAAGTTCCAGAATCAATTAGTGCTTCAAGACATGAGAAAATATTATTGACAAAAGGACAGACATCCCGGAAGAAAAGTAAGTAAGTTCCTGCAGAGGAAATTAATACCACTGCTTTTCAGTCACACACAACAATAAGACTGATCGAATGAGCTGACAAATAAAGCAGTGAGAAGTGAGAATGAAGGGAAATTTCCCAGTCTGCCTCCAAGAAGCTGGTGACAACGCCTAAATCCTTTCTGTTGCTACTGGGAGAAAGAAAAGAGTGCCAAGGTCGAGAATTCAATTCTTTACCTCTCTTAATGCTCTAAACATTTTGTAAGTAACTGTATTATTAAACAAAGCACAGTGTAGAATTTAATAAAAGAGGGATAATGAGACACACCTCCTCATTTTTCAGAACAACGTGTTCCACTGTGAACAAAAGACAATTTCTAACTCAAAGAGCTGTGTGAGACTATGAATCCAGTAGCTGGAATGGGAAGGAAAAGATCTACATTTTTCAAACCATTTCAGCTACCAGTCACCTGTGCTTTTTGACAAATGACCTCTCTGTGATTATGCCTCTATTTAGAAAAAGGTAACGATTATTTCTAATCTACCCCCAGAGAATTAGAAGGCAATGCAGCTCTACAACGAAGGATATTTTTCAAAGACCTTAAGAAGCAACAGTACTCTGGGGGGAGAGGGGTCGGTAGTGCGGGAAGCTATGCAAAGGTAGGGGTGGGGAGCATCTGAGAAATCTCTGTACCCTCAGAAGAACAGTCTGCAAGGAATGAGACCACCTTCTTGCTTGCTTTCTTTTTTAACATCCCAACTCCAGATTATGCAACGAAATTACATCTTTCAGTGGAGTCACTGGGAGGCAATACCCTTCTTCCAATGATACTGTCAATTTTCAACACTGTTTTTGGAATTTCCTTCAAAGTCAGTGTATAAACCTTACCCCACCCAGCTCCTGCTCTGTAGAGCCTTACAGTCTACTTTGTGTTATTCCATCTAAGCCTGGTCATTAAAGAGAAGAGCTACAATACAATCCCTGGGTTATTCCCAAGAGGGAGGAATTACGGTAATTATAAAACTACAATCTAGAGCAGCACTGCCCAATAAAGATATATATATATAATCTGAACCACACATGTAAGGTAAAATTTTTCTAGTGGCCACACCTAAAAAAGAAACAGTTAAATTAATTTTAATAAATATTTTATTCCACTCAACATACCAAAAATATTATTTCAATATGTCACCAATATAAAATTCCTCTGCAGGAAGCCCACTTCTCCCTCTCCCACTTCCCCTGCTTGTGTTCCCTCTCTCACTGTGTCTCTCTCTGTCAAATAAATAAACAAAATTTTTTAAAAAAGGAAAAAATGAAAGTCTTGTAACAAAATCAATGTGACACATGCCAGAATACATGGAAATTAAAATAGAAACGGTAAACATAGGTCTAGAGGGCTCTTTCACCCACTGACAATTCTGCCTCTTGCTGGTCTCTGAGGCTACTCTACCTCAGAGAGACTGCCTGTGGTCTGTTCTCAAAGCTGGGCAAAGCCGGAGACAGCTTTGAAAGGGAGGGACGGCCTTTGCCCCGGAAAAACCCGGAATCTGTGATCTAATCTATTTAATGATTCACAACCCAAACATACCAAAGACAAAGCACTAGCACAGGGGGCCTGGGCCTGGGGAGCGCTGGGAGCCAGCAGGGCTGGAGAAGCAGACACAGGAATGTAGCAGGGCTGAGGACCAGCAGGTGAGAAAGGAAAGATCTGAAGACTCAGGAAGGGCCTCTGAAGACCCGTCCTTCTAGGAGGCAGCCAGGACTCCCCGGCTTCTCAGCAAGAATGCAGATACCACACCCCGACGAGAGTGCGAAGATACTTCATGTCTGTTGTGTGGGACAGAGGCACATTCTGGAGGCGGCCCACGCTAACCACCATCAGGATTTGCCATCCAGGATACACAGTGTGAGAGAGCCTGGGCCTCCTACGGGCATTCAACAGCCAAGCAGAATCCCCAGCCGAGTGCTCGACACCTGCCCTCCACCCCAAAACCCCACTCCAGACACTCATGAGGAAACACAGCTCCTGCCTCAAGCTTTAAGTAAGGATTAGCGGGCGATTTTTTTGGGTGGATGAATGGAGTTGATTCTCAAAAAATTTTTTAATTCTTCCATCAAAGGATCAAAAGAAAAGAGCAGAAACCTGAGATTTTGAACTTTACAGGATCCGTAGAATTGTATTCTGTTCCAAAATTTGCCTTTAACTTTTAAATGTTTTAAATTATTAGCCGGTTAAGTTACGTATTTTTTCTTCTATATCTGGAAGCAAAATTAAGATTTCAAGAAGATGCATCCTATTTATACTGTGGTTTCGGGTATCCCTTTGCCGATGGTAAGCTTGCACTGGCCTAGTCACCAAGCCTGGAACACACCTTTGCATCCTTCCTCCTGCTCAGGCCTCTCTCCACGCCCAAAATGTCCTCCCCACTCTGTCCATTCACCTACCCATAAGTCCCTGATTATTCAAGCACAGTTTAATTTCTGTCCCATTTCTCCTTTGAAATGCCCCCTAGTGGCCCCCATCTAGATGCTCCTTCTTCCAAACTTCCTTCTATTCCACCCACATGACCCTGAAATGATGGGCCTGTGTTATGTCTAGAATGCATGTGCCCTTCTCCACCTGCAAACATTCCCTGTGTTCTGTGCTAGACACTGAGTTGGACTAATGGCTCAATGTACTTTTTGTCCTGCTCCTGACCACTCACTACTACCAGTAGCATTTCTCCTACATTAAATGATTTTCAGCCTAGGGGCCATGGAATAAACACAAGACCTTCTAGGGGATGTGTCAGAGCCACAGACGTGGGAAAGGACTTTTCTAAACTGTACCCTTGGCCTTCCCAATCCCCAGGAAATCTGAATTTAAGACCACTCCCACCACACTAGGTGTTCTTAAGAGAGACCCTATCTCATCTAGCTTCTGGCCTCCTCAAGGAGACCTCAGCAGACAGTTATCTCAAATAAAAGAGAGTCATCATGCTTACTCATTCTTGTCTCCAAGAAGACAAATGATCTCTCCTGGTCAGGTGAGCTCACCTGGCAACACCCTGATGATCACAGCCTGCCACAGACACTAATCATTCCACTCCTTCCGGGATTCCCAGATGTGAACTCCGTACTGCACACAGGCTGCTCCCAGAGACTGGACCGTCCGCATGCCCCACCATGCAGTCTGCGCTGTTAGCTATGGACCTGAGAAGCACTTTCTAACAGCAAAAGTGACACCAAAGTGGGGTTTTAAAGTGGCTCCTGCAGCGCCTGGATGGCACAGTTGATTGGGCATTTGTCTCTTGGTTTCAGCTCAGGTCATGATCTCAGGGTGGTGAGATCGAGCCCCTCCTCAGGCTCCATGCTCAGCAGAGTCTCTTAATCTTCCTCTGTTCTTCCCTCGCTCGCTCACATGTGTAATCTCTCTCTCTCTCTCAGATAAATTTAAATTTTATTTAAATAAATCTAAAAAACTAAAGTGGCTCCATAAAGCTGGCACTCTCAGTCCAAACACAGCACTCCCTTCTCCCTTCAGCCCCACTTCTTTTACACTTTTGACTACTTTGTGTGTGTCTGTCAGAATATGTCACCAGATCACAGGCTATTTTGAGGACAGAGAGACAGTTTTTGCTGGGGTTGGTTTTTGTTTTTGTTTGTTTGGGTTTTTTTTGGTAATCTCCATAGCCGTGTACATCATTTTTCATGTGTGTTCAAATTTTTGAGACAATCCTTATTTTATTTTTTAAGAATCTGCACAAGTAAGAAAGGCCTCTGGGATGGAAATGATAAAAGAAAAAAAAAATCACTGTACTTGGAATAGTCATCTTAGAGGAGGCTGATTAGCTGTGGCCCCTACTGTGAGAGAAAAACAGAGAGAAGATCACAGAGATTACAGTTGGTTTAGAGTGAAAACTGCCGGGAAGAAATAAACCTGTGGTGCCAATAATCTCTGAAATATTTTCTGATTAAGAAAACATGAAAAAAGAGCCCCATAAGGTTAAAGGTTGCTCTGTAAGAAGGGAACAAGCCTGCAAGGCAGAATTTCTGTATGCCACGCTTTGTTGGCGCTTTGCACCTAACTGCCAAAGTCAGCAAGACAGGCAACTGTAGTTTTTTTCAAATATATTTTTCTTACTGCTTTGGGCCTGGACAGGGGGTCTCATGCTTCTGAACGCAGAGGCTGTCAGCCGATCTGAGGCCAAGCACAGCAGGGCCATCTCCGGCACAGAGCCAGGCCCCGGTTCCCAGACCCTGGTGGACCAGCAAGTCTCCATAACCCCTGGAAGGAAGGGTCAGGAATTGGTCCTCGGCTTGCACAGGGCTTCAGACCAAGTCAGACAGCCGTAGTGTCACCGCATAAAGCCAGAGTGGAGAGGAACCTGGGACAGGACACAGGCACAAGCTAGTCCTGGAACTCTGTACATTTCAGGTAAATGCCTCTTTTCAAATAGATCCACACGCAGGCGTAGCTGTTACCACCGCCTCCAGGAGAACCCCACACGTGCGCAGGAAAACAGGGACGAATCAGACCGTTTGGGTTCTTTTGTAGTGAAAAGTTAGCTGTGTGAACACATTTTGGCTACTGTTGTTTTCTTAAACCCCTCCGGAATAAACCCCCAAGTTCACATTCTAGAAAATGTGAATATAAATAATATACAGCCTTTGTTTTTCAACTGAAATGTACTAGTCCCTCCTTTGAAACCTAAATTTGAATCTTCCATCTATTATTACTAACATAGATTAAAAAAACGAAAACAAAAACAAAAAACCCAGACCAAAAATACTTGCAATCCAGTCTCCTTTCTGGTGATTCACAAACTAATAATTTCTAAACCGCTTCGTCCCTTCTTTCATTCTCCAACCGCTGACAGGTCTCTGCCCTGACAGCTTGCAGTGACCCTAGCTCAGCCCCTTCTCCCTGCTGAGCTCGGTGCCCACGGGACTGCTTCCAGACAGAATCTGCTTTCGCCCAGCTTTCTCCTCCACAGCAGGCTGTCCTCCTAACTCCCCTCTCCTCTTCCCAGGGAGTTTTGCCTCCAGTGAGTATGGAGAGTAAACAACAGAAGAAATGGATCCATCTTAAATGTGGCCTCTAAAATGGAATGAAAAACAAGAAGCAGAAGTAAACCAAAATCAATTGGAAAGCTTCTTGCAATTTTGTCAATAATTATGCTCAGTGCATTATGTGTCTTCCGTTACCCATAAACTCCTAGAAGTATGAAAATGAGATTATTTCATGTTTCTCATGATAAAAAAATTCAAGATCTCAATGATGCAATATTATATCATGGCCAATCATAAGCAATATAATAAAATTTTGGAGATCTATCTGATAAACTTAGGGAATGAAAAGCATCTTTACCTTAGACTCTGAGCGTACGGATTCAATGGTTTCTCACAGAGACTACAAACACAAGATTGTTCTGGGAGCCTTTAAAATGTTTTAGTTATCATTTTCTCTCAGTATACTAATGAATAAATCTGTATGATTACTACTATTAATAATAATATTTTAAGGTGATCCAACAGTCTTTCAGCATGGACCTTAACATATGAAGTCTAAAGAGGTAAAATGGATTCATGACTTCTGGCTGGGGGAAACATCATTCTAGTCTCATAGTTTTAAACCATGTGTTCTTATCTCCTTCTATGGTAGCTGTGTTCAATAAAGGGACAATTGCAAAGAGAAAGTGTGGACATACTGTATGACTGATTCCCTTAACAGGTTTTCTTTAGCTTTGTCAGAAATGCATTTAAGTTTTGAAGAACTGGAGACTGGCTTACCAACAGTCAGCCTTCTTTGCTCCTGGGACAGAATTAATTTCTTTCTTTCTTTCTTTCTTTTTTTTTTTTTTTTAAGATTTCATTTATTTGACACAGAGAGAGATCACAAACAGGCAGAAGGGTTGGGGGCGGGAAGCAGGCCTTCTGCTGAGCAGAGAGCCTGATGCGGGGCTTGATCCCAGGACCCTGAGATCATGACCTGAGCTGAAGCAGAGGCTTAACACACTGAGCAACCCAGGTGCCCCTGGGACAGAATTTCTACACATTTATAAGCCTGCCAAGTGCATGAGGACATTTCAGTGGTGAAGGAGTTCTCCATTTGCTAGTACCTGTTCCTAAGAGGATTCGATATATGAGGGAGGAAAGATGAGAGATTTAGGAAAATTAGTTAAGATTCTCTATTGCTGTTTAAGAAACTAAATGATGTATTTTCGTGTAAATGATGTATTTTGATGTATTTTGTCAAGGCTCAGATAATAACATCCAAAGCTTAGTTTCTGTCAGAAGTCGCTCTGTTCACGTAGAAACATGCTGCTGAGTGGGATCCGGTCATGTTCTTCAACGGTGACGTACATCTGTGTCAGGGAAATTCTGAGCACTGCAGGTGCCCATCCTTCAAATAACCTCACCCTCAACTCACTGTGACAATCAAACCATATCTGCACATTGCTAAATACTATCACAGAACTGCGCCCGGTCTCAGGAGGACTGTGGATTTGTGCTCTGTGGCCCACACGGGTTCCCAGGCCACATGAGTCCGTTCCTAGAAATGGGCCACTCTTGCGCCTCTCCTCATAGGCATCCCGCTGCCGCAGAAAGGATGCCTCCATCCAAGGCCACCACCAGCCCTGACAAAAGGTATTTGAATGCAGAATGACAGAGCAATGAACTCTCCTAGTAACAAGAACTCAAAGGTAACCGGTCCAAGCTCTCCTGCATATTTCTTCAATATGCCCTTTCACCACCATCAATTTCCCCCCTGCCTTCACTCAGCCCCTCCTTAGCCTCCTACCGCCTTCACTGTGGCAGCCTCCTAAAAGGTCTGCCTGCCTCCAACTATGCTCCACACTGACCCTAAAATGAAAATCTGATCCTGCTGAAAACCTGTCAATGCCTCCCTACAGCTTTCACCGTACCTTGGAGATGGCTTCCGGGCTGCACGCAGGCTCTCCCGCCACGCTCTCCAGCCTCCCACCTGGCCATCCCCCTGCCTGCACTCTGGGCTCCAGCCCCGCTGAGCCTCCTATGGCCCTGCTCTCTCCCCTCTGCCCCTGTTCCTGTTTCCTTCCCACAGCGGAGAATGCTGTTCAGTCCTTTTCCCAACTGTACACTGTTTATCTGGCCAACTCATTCCCAAGAAAGCCCCCAGGCCCCTGGGCTCTGGCAGGTGCTCCTACTGCATGCACACAATACCCGGGGCCCCACCCCAACATGCTTCCACAGCATCACAATTATACATCTACTTGTCTGCCTTACTAGCTGTGAGTTTGCCGAGGGCTGGAACTATGTCCTGTTTGTCTTTCAATCTACAGGGAGAGACTGAGTAAATAAATGAATGATCAGCCAACCTGCATTCAACAGGTCATGAAACTGAGGCTACCGTCTTCATGACCAACTGGCAGGAAAGGTGGGGCTTCAACGCTGATCATATCCTACCGGAGAAGGACTCAGAGGGTCATCGTTGTATACAAATAGCAGAATGCTATGCTTATAATGGGACAAGTGATATTTGTTAACAACACTAATAATCACATTTTTTAAAAAAGTGGCATTAATTTGCCAAGGTTGTAATTATATGTAATAAGGGTATGAAGAGCAGAATAATTTAAATTTCTCTTGTTATTTTTTTTTTAAGATTTTATTTATTTATTTGACAGACAGAGATCACAAGTAGGCAGAGAGGCAGGCAGAGAGAGGAGGAAACAGGCTCCCCGTAGAGCAGAGAGCCCAATGCGGGGCTCGATCCCAGAACCCTGGGATCATGACCTGAGCCAAAGAGAGGCTTTTACCCACTGAGCAACCCAGGCTCCCCCATTTTTCTTTTCTTATTTTTATTTTTATTCTTATTCTTATTTTTCTTATTAGATTTTTTTCAAGTCTGTTCCTAGAAATGGGTACATTTACCTGAAGTGAAAACACTCAGAAGAGGTTAAACTTCAAATCTAGATGGTTTCTGGTATATATTTTATATAATTATTTTATATAATTTATACATTTTATATATATGTATTATAAATTTATATACACACACAAAACACATACATATAGTTGATCCTTAAACAACACAGTTTTGAACTTCTGGGTCCACTTATATGCAGATATTTTTCTCCAATAAATATAGTACAGTACTGTAAATGTACTTTGCTTCCTTATGATTTTCTTAATAATTTCTTTTCTCTACCTTACTTTATTCAAAAATATAGTATACAATACAAATAACATACAAAATATGTGTTAATAAACTGTTCATGTTATTGGTAGGGCTTCTGGTTAACAACAGATTATTAGCAGTTAAGTTTTTGGGGAGTCAAAAGTTCTGTGTGGATTTTCAGCTGCCCGAGTGCCCTTAATTATTCAAGCACCACTTATAGATGTATATGTATACATAAGTATGTATTGGACTTCTGCATATATGTATATTATATATATAAACTATTTAAATAATTACGATGTATACAATAAACATATATACATTCCTTGTTAGGTGAATTCTTGAGGTTTGAATAAGTTACCTGAGATCTGAGGTTCTCAAATTTTTGTATACAGAAGAATCACCTAGATTATTTTTTTTAAATAAGGATTCCTAGACCCAGACCTCAGGATTTCCGATTTGGCAAGTCTATAAAGTCTGAGAAGTTGCATTTTTAAAAATGGAGGTGAAATTCACATAACATAAAATTAGCCATTTTAAAGTGTACAGTTTATAAATAAAAACAGCTGGAGGCATCCCAACTCCAGATTTCAAGTTACATTACAAAGCTACAGTGAACAAAACAGTATGATCCTGGAACAAAGACAGACACATATACCAACAGGATTGAACAGGATAGAAAACCCAGAAATGAAACTGCCACTATATAGTTAATCAGTCTTTGACAAAGCAGGAAAGACTATCCAACTGGTAAAAGATGATCTCTTCAACAAATGGCCCTGGGAAAACGAGAGCAACATGCAAAAGAATGAAACTGGACCACTTTCCTATACTATACACAAAAATAAAATTCAAAATGGAATAAAGACCTAAATGTGAGACCTGAAACATAAAAATTCTAGAAGAGAACACAGGCAATAACTTTGAGCTTGATCAAATCACCATAGTAATTTCTTTCTAGACACAGCTCCTGAGGCAAGGGAAACAAAAGCAAAAGTAAACTATTGGGACTTCATCAAAATAAAAAGCTTCTGCAAAGCAAAGGAAACAATCAAAAAACAAAAAGACTACCTACAGAATGGGAGAAAATATCAGATATTTGCAAATGGCATATCTGATAAAGGGTTAGTATTCAAAACATGTAAAGAACTTACAAAACACAACACCCCAAAAATGAATAATACAATTAAAAAATAGGCAGAAGACATGGGCACCTGGGTGGCTCAGTTGGTTAAGTGGATGCCTTCATCTCGGGTCATGATCCCAGGGTCACGGGATCGAGCCCCATGATGGGCTCCCTGCTCATCGAGGAGTCTGCTTCTCCCTCTCCCTCTGCTGCTCCCCTGCCCCCATTCATGCTCTCTCTCTCTTTTTCTCTCTGTCTCAAATAAATTTTTTTAAAATGGGCAGGAGACATGAACAGCCATTTCTCCAAAGAAGACACACAGATGGCCAAAGACACGTGAAAAGATGCTCAACATCACTTCTCAGGGAAATACAAGACAAAACTACAAGGAGCTATCACCTCACACCTGTCAAAATGGTGAGAATCAACAATGCAAGAAGTAACATATGTTGGTGAGGATGTAGACAGAGAACCCTCTGGCACTGTTGGTGAGAATGCAAACTATTATAGCCACTCTAGACAACAGTATGGGGGTTTCTCCAAAAGTTAAAAACAGAACTACCCTATGATCCAGCAATTGCACTACTAGGTATTTACCCAAAGAATATGAAAATACTAATTCAAAGAGATACATGCACCTTGATGTTCATAGCAATATTATTATCAATTTACAAATTATGGAAACAGCCCAAGTGTTCCATTGATTGATGAACAGATAAAGAAGACATGGAATTATATGTGTGTGTGTGTGTATATATATATATAAAAAAATATATATATATATATACACACACACACACACATATATACATACATACACACACACACAATGAAATATTATTCAACCATATAAAAGAATGAAATCTCACCAGTTGCAATGACAGAGCTGGAGAGCATAATGCTAAGAGAAATGAGTCAGTCAGGGAAAGACAAATACCACATGATTTCACTCATGTGGAACTTAACAAACAAAACAAATGAGCAAAGAGAAAAAAAAAAAGAGAAAGAGAGAAAGAGGGACAACCAAGAAAGAGACTCTTAATGACAGAGAACCAACTGATGGTTACATGTGGGGGGAGATGGTGAAATAGGTGATGGGGATGAACGAGGGCACTTGTGATGAGCACAGGTGACGAACGGAATTGCTAACTCACTACACTGTACACCCAAAACTAACACTACACTGTATGTTAACTAACTGGAATTTATTTATTTTTTTAAAAGATTTTATTTATTTATTTGACAGAGGTCACAAGTAGACAAGAGTGGCAGGCAGGGAGAGAGAGGAGGTAGCAGGCTCTCCGTGGAGCAGACAGCCCAGTGCAGGGCTCCATCCCAAGACCCAGGGATCATGACCTGAGCCGAAGGCAGAGGCTTTAACCTACTGAGCCACCCAGGCGCCCCAACTAACTGGAATTTAAATAAAAACATTAAATAAGGGGCGCCTGGGTGACTCAGGGGGTTAAGTTTCTGCCTTTGGCTCAGGTCATGATCTCAGGGTCCTGGGATTGAGCCCCGCATCCGGCTCTCTGCTCAGCGGGGAGCCTGCTTCCCCTCTCCCTCTGCCTGCCTCTCTGCCTACTTGTGATCTCTGTCTCTGTGTCAAATAAACAAATAAAAAGCTTTTAAAAAAATTAAATAAGTAAAATGGATATAAGGAAGACTATATAACAGAAGATTAAAAATGAATGGGGCTTGTAAAAATAAAATGAAATAAAATATGCTAAGTCATATGAAACACTAAAGATGTTTGGAAAAAAAATAATAAAGCATCCACTTCAGCCACATTTTAGTACAGTCACAATGTCACGCAGCCCTGTCCTCAGAGGCTGCATTTTTAACAAACTCCCCACTTCTGCAGGTGGTCCTGAGGTGGCAAACTCAGAAGAACCACCTCAAATTTTCAGATAATGAAGACAGAGAAGCCTCAGGGATCATCCTCAGATTATAAAAGGAGATAAAAGGAGATAAGGAGATAAAAAGAGATTTAATAAAAGAAAAAAGTCAGCTTTTCCAAACATCTAATTCTAAAACACACATGCTTTTGCCTCTACCGTTCACAAAATGAAACTAGTTTATTCAGGGGTATTTCAGGGTTTCTTGTACTAATGGATCCAACATGTTTAGATGTACCCAGTATCTTCATGCCTACAAAATAGGGAGGTGCTAAGCGAAGTCAATTGAGAAAAGTGGAAGAAATGAATCACTGCTCTAAAATCAGCCAGATCCAGGCCCCGTTTTCTTAGGTTTTAGTCACATTATTATAGCACATTACTAAATTCCACTTCAGGCAATGAAACTGTCAAAGAACACAGGAAAAAGTCTCCAGAGGAAGAACTGCAATAAAGTTTCTCCTCCTGGCCAAACTCTTCTCCACATGTGAGGGAAATTGGTTATTCTGATAAGAGTTGATATAAATATGTAATGGCTACATAAAGATGCTGAAATCAATTACAGTTTTCTCTTCAAGGTTTTAGAATCCGTTTTCCTAGTTTTAATTCATGATCTAGTTGCTCCAGAGCAGACTCTGATTTTGGCTCATTTTACTCAAGGTCAGACTTCAGTGAAGATTCCTGGAGTCTAGCAACTGTAAAGATCAGCTTGGTGAAAGGAGCCGCAGTTAAAATGGTATCTTCCTACCAGCCATGAACACTGCTGCTCTCAAGCGATATCCTACTAAAATAAAACAGACATAGAAGACAATGGAAAGTATGCTGTGATGAGTTAGAAAGAGATGAAAACTCGTCATAATGTGAAAAACCAAGGCTGAAGGACAACCTGTAATACCCAAGAGACTCTTGGAGAAATTTCTATAAGCAGTTAGGCCAAAGAAGCTGGGCTGAAGAAACAAGGGCTGGCAACTCCCATTTGCCTCATGACACAGGGCCACCCTGCCCATCTAAAAAGAGGCAGGACGGCAGCCTCGGAGGGGACACTGCTAATTTTTGACGTGACCAGAGAGTTAATGCCTCCTCCCCTTTCTAGATGCAGTAAGAGATCACATCTCCCAGAAAACAATAAGTAGGAGAAGAAAAGGATCTGACACTGGGGCACACTGTGTCCTGGGAAATGCCCCTGAAGTGAAGCCCTGAAGGTATGGAGATCAGAAGAATCTGGTAACTGTGGACACTGGGGTTCTTCTAGCATTTCCAAGAACCAAGTAGTCAAAATGGAAGAAAATGTCAAGTACATCAATCAGATTCACTGCAGTGTAGAATGCTCAATGCCCAAGGCCACTGAGACTGGTAGAAGCTGTGCACATCACCTTGACCATAAACGACAGGTTTGAGAAGGAATTAACCAGAGAACTGTGATCAGAGGCCAAGAGATGGCCACGTACTCTGTGTGGACAGATCCATCACTGCCTATACTCAGAGGAAGAATAGATAGCTGATAATGATTTAGAATGAAAATGAAGATTCTAGCAGAGGTCTATTCAGAAAGATTCAGGAGAAGCATAGTTCTATGACTAGGAATGCAGAAAGCCCAAAGTAGAGGTAAGGGACCATGGAATGAGCTAAAAGGGAAAAGATGAGATGCAAAAGCCCAGCTGATTATGGCTAATAGATATCGACCTTAAGTAGATCTACACTTAAATTCTAGCTCTTCCACTTGTTAGTACATTCGGCTGCTCTAACAAAAACCACCAACCAGGAGGCTTAGAAACAACAGGAATTTATTTCTCAGTTCTGGAAGCTGGGAAGACCAAGATTAAGCACCCAGGAGGTCACCTTCTGGTGAGGGCCCTCTTGCTGTGTCCTCACATGGAGGAAGATGCTAGGCATTGCTCTGGGGTGACTTTTATAAAAGCACAATACACCTACCCATTAGATTACTTCATAACCTAATCACCTCCCAAAGGCCCACGTCCTGACCCCCACATGTGAATTGGGGATGGACACATTCAGACCATAACAGTAGCCTTGGGCAAATCATGTAACCTCTTTAAGTTCTGGTTTCTTCACTTATAAAATGGGGATAAAGAAACTATTTCATAAGGTTAAACCTTGTGAAACTTAAACCAAGGTGAAACCTATTTCACAAGATTAAACTCAAGGTTGCTTTGAGCTTTAACGCTAACAACATGACCAATAATGGGAAGTGTAGGGAAGGCTCTAGAACAGTGCCTGGGTATGCAGTAAACAAGCAGTAGTTGTTGTTGTTCTTGTTGTTATCATTATTATTATTACCATAACAAGTATAGAAGAAAAGGGAACTGGACTGAGGCAAAGGAAGGATTGCAAGAAACTAAAACTACAGTTGATAATAACTGACATTGGAGATCCTAAAGAACAGAAGCCAAATTGCAAAAATGTCTAACAGATAATGCAGAGAAGATCCAGAAGACTGAGAAAAAGGGGAGAGAACTGAAAATAATGCGGAGAAGCTGAATCAGCGATTCAACCTATTAATTAAAGCTGTTTTTGAGAAATAAATTGAGCAGAACTAAAGCAATAAGCTAAAATATGTACAAGGAAAACTTCCAAAGTAAAAAATAATCTCAGCCTGCAGATCAAAGGGCTCATACAGATGAGGCAAAATTAATTCTTAAATATTTTAAAAGACCTACACCTAGCTGTAACTCAGCAAAAAATTTAAGCTAGGGATTAATTAAAGAAGAAAAATCCTCCAAAAAACGTTCCAGGGACCAGCTCAACCAGAGAGCTCTTTCAAACAATCTGTGAGCTGTTCCAGAGCATAAAAAAGAAGGAAAAAGTCATCCCAGCCATTTTAAAATGAAGTTAGCGTAACCGAGACAACAGACCAGACAGGGAGGAGAGAAGTCTCCAACCCCACTTTCCCTTCTGAATCGACAAAGTCCTAAATAAAGCCCTAGCAAAGTGAATTCAGCAGTATAAAAAATGGACATACACATGATCAAATCAGATTTAGCGAGACAAAGGAAAGATGGTCCCAGATTAAGGTACCTATTAATATATCATAGGGTTAGAATACACAGCAGCCTTATTATAAGGTAATTCCCTTACCTTAATGCAAAGCTTCAAAAATTATTTTTGGCAACCTGAATAAATAATATATTATGGATGTTTATGTCTATGTACAGTTATACAATGCATTTGAAATCATGTAAGAAAAGATTGTAAAATACTGCTTCTTTCTAACTCTCACATAGCATGAAAACATGTTATGGCCCCTCTTCCCAAGCCTCCTCGACAGCAGTAACCATTGTCCCAGGAGCCACTTGGAGATATTTAACAGTTTTCTAGAGGTACCATCCCTACTTCTGTCTGAGCACTTTGCAGTCTACGTAGGATACATTTTCATTTCAGGATATCATTTATCCTTAAATTGCATAACTGTGATCTCTACAACAAAGGCTTGCTTTATAAACTTACAACTTTCAGTTCTTGCAACTGTGAGGTCATTTCCCGGGAATGATTACTAAATCAGTATTAAATGTCTTGGCCTCCTTTCTTATTGATTCTTTCTAGTGACCTCTATAAGCATTCGATTCCAGACCTGATTAAAGTGCTTTACCATGCTGCTCAAAATAAAGTAAAGTGAGAAGACTCTCAGAATATGAGAGCTCTTTTAAGGAGTCAAGTATAAGATGTCTCCATTTCTCTGGGAGAGGGGAAGTTTGGGGGAGGTTGGAGGGAGACACATGGTATCTTCCATTCAGCTCAGTTTCACAGCAGAGCATGCTCAGAAACTTGGGAGTGTTGTATCCCAGGGAAGCAACCCCCTCAGAGTGAATGCCTTTCCTGCCGTGCCCAGGCTCCTCTAGAGATCAATATGGCAGCAAACCATGGGGAAAGCTCTGCTATATCGTGAGATCCAATAAGAATATCCAGATCATCATCGGCATCATCTCAGCAGACAGCGTGGAGCCAGCAAGGTTGCTGCCTGGCTCTGCCTGGCTGTGTGGCCTTGGGCAGGTTACTTAGCCTCTCTGTGCTTCAGTTCTCACATCTGCATGGTGGGATAATAGTAGTCCCCAGGTATTATTGTGAGAATGAACTGACCTAGGTCATGTCAAGCACTTTAAACACTGTCCTACACAGAGTAGGCACTCAATAAATGCTAGATCCAATAACAACACCTGATTAAAAGCAAAACAAAACTACTCTTTTTTTTTTAAAGATTTTATTTATTTATTTGAGAGAGCAACAGAGAGCACAAGCTGGGGGTGGAGACACAGAGGAAAAGGGAGAAGCAGACTCCCCATGGAACAGGAAGGCCAATGTGATCAAGTGGACACTTAACCACTGAGCCATCCAGGTATCCGCAAAACAGAACTACCCTTAAAAAAAAAAAAAAACCTATCAGATTGAAGTAAATGAAAAATCTACCCACTTCAGCCTAATGAAAATGTCTGGTGTGGAGAAAATGTTCCCTTGAACACACACACCACAAAAAACACAAACTATGAGTAGAATACCCAGATTAATTCCTCAACATGTCATCACACAGGCCTCATGTTGTCACTTTACAATAAAATTCACCAGAAGACAAGTCCTATCCTCACCCTTGGAGTTTCCAATCACATTTTTAGGTTTTCGTCAAGAATCACCAGGGATTTGCCTTTTTCATAAAAGACAGGCCAAAGAAGATTCAAATGGCCTTAGAAGGAAGAGAGGCAATGCTGAGGGTATGAGCAAACGTAAAAATATATGTGTGGGCTCATATATATACACACATACCAGTATACACGTGTGTATACACATAGTTACCCACATACTCACACCAACACACCATTAATAGCTAAGACCACAGGCTTTGAAGAATGAAATTGTTACATAGAAAATAAAACAGAACTTTATAAAAAAGGAATTATCAGAAAGTAAGAGTTCTTGATAATGAAAAAATATAACAGTTAAAATGAATTTAATAGGGGCACCTGGGTGGCTCAGTGGGTTAGAGCCTCTGCCTTTGGCTCAGGTCATGATCCCAGGGTCCTGGGATCGAGCCCCACGTCAGGCTCTCTGCTCTGCGGGGAACCTGCTTCCTCCTCTCTCTGCCAGTCTCTCTGCCTACTTGTCTGTCTGTCAAATAAATAAATAAAAATCTTTTTAAAAATTAAAAAAAAAATAAAATGAATTTAATAGAAAAGGTTACCAAATAATGATAAGGAAGCTTCCCAAATAGTAGAAAAAAATAAACAGGAGAGTTTGGAAAAAACTAAGGAAATTAGAGGATAATCCACTAACCAAATAACAGAAGTTCTGTAAAGAGAGACTAGAAGAAAGATAGGATGGAAGGCTGAACAATTCTGAAATAAATAATACAAGAACAGTTTCCATTAAAAAAGGCACCTTTAGTTTCAGATACAAAGTGTTCTCGGAGTGCTTAGCATGAGTAAACCAAGATCTGCACCCATTCGCACATCACAGGGACATTTTAGCAAACTGTGCCTAACAAGACAGAAAAAAAACCATGAGTCTAACAGAGGAGGAATCACAAGGGCACTGCCAGAATGAAAATTATGAAAGAAAGTGAAAACACTTTCTTTCCTCCTTCTTCTTTTCTGCCTTTTCTCTAATCAACGTGTATGAGTTTTACTGTCAGGAAACAATCTTAGTACAAAAAAAAATCTATACTTGGCCACTCGAGCCTCGATTTAAATGGTTCCATTTCTCATCTGTCTTCTTAATGTCACAATCTGTCTCTACACTGATACGGAACCACTCTAGTCAGCACAAGTCCTAGTCACAGAGGACGCCTGGGCTACAGAGACAGCAGAGAACAAGCCACTCTAGGAATTCACTGCCCGGCTCATCTGCGTCAGAGTGACGTCTGCTCATACGCACGCCGGTGGTGAGAACTTGTTTTCAAGCGTTCTGCCAGAATATTTTGATATCTGAAGGAAGAGGGGGAAGGCCCATAATACTTTACCTTAGACACATTTTTCTACCCATTATTATCATGTCTCCGCTCGCAAAGTTAACATTTATTTTAATAAGGAACTGCTAAACGCAACAATTTGTCTTCATTCCGTTTATCGAATACCACGTCCTGGGCTTTGCCAAGAGATGATTTTCCTATTGACAGACTTACCTGTGGAGAAAATGAACACCGTGTTGTTCCAGAGCCCGTGGCTTTTTAAGGCTGCCGTGACATTTCCCACTGCTTCATCCATAAGAGACACCATTCCTGCGTAGTGATGTCTATTCTTGTCCTGGATAAATTTGTATGGTTTCAGGTATTCCTCGGGGACCTGCAGGGGCTCGTGGACAGACTGAAGAGCGAGGTAGAGAAATAGAGGCTGGAAAGAGAGTTTGTGCAAATCAGTAAGAGGGTATGAAAGCCTTAAATAGAGACAGAAATCCAGATTTATCAGTTAATAAAAGTAATATCAACACAAACCACAGAATGCCGTGAAAATATCTGTAAATCATTTATCTGACAAGGGACTTGTATCCAGAATATAAAAGAACTCTTACAACTCAGTAAAAAAAAGACAATTAACCTAATTATGAAATGGGAAAAGAACTGGAATAGACATTTTTTCAAAGAAGATACACAAATGACCAATAAGCTCATGAAAAGATACTCAAAAGTTGCCTACAGCTGTAGCAAGCTGTGGTGGGTGGGGGGGAGAGGAGGGGTGGGTAATTGCTAACAGACATGAGGTCTCTTTTGGGGTGATGAAAATATTTTAAATTTAGATTGTGGTGATGTTTGTACACCCCTATGAATTTACTACTGAATTATATACTTTAATTGGGTGAATTTTATGGCATGGGAACTATTAGCATCAATAGATACTAAAAATGTAACGAAAGACACAAGACAAAGAATTAAAAATAAATACTTGAGTTCTAAATGGCCTAGAAGGTTCTGATCCAAACAAATAATAATAATACCAATAATAACAACTATATATTAAATGTTGTTTATGTGCTAGGTACTATGATACTGATTTACATATTCTGTCTCATATAATACTCAAATCCAGCCTGTTACATCCATTTCACAGATAACTGGGGCTTAGAAAGGTTATAGGATTTGTCCATGTTCATATTAATTGCAGAGCAATTTCTTATGGGAAACTCCACCATTATGGTGCAGATATGTACCAAGACATGCTTTAGTTTATTGCTTTTGCCAAAAAAAAAAAAAAAAAAAAAAAAAGGTGCAGGGGGGCATCTGGGTGGCTCAGTGGTTTGAGCTTCTGTCTTTGGCTCAAGTCATGATCTCAGGGTCCTGGAATCGAGCCCCACATTGGGCTCTCTGCTCAGTGGGGAGGCTGCCTCCCCCTCTCTCTGCCTGCCTCTATGCCTACTTGTGATCTCTCTTTATCAAATAAATGAATGTAAATATTTTTTTAAAAGTTTCCACGCTTTCGGAGAGAGTTCAGGATTTTTCATATGAGAGAACAAGTGAACACCATACCTTGCTAGTCTTTGACTGAGGACCAAACATAATCCCAATTTAATTCCTGGAAACTCAGGAGTGTGATACGCTGATTCTATTTTACCTTTTACACCAATTTATAACATTTAATATTAGTGGTATTCCAGGTCAGCCTCTCCTTTTTTAACGAGCCTTTCTGAAAACACTCTTCTTCATTGAGCTCCTACAGAATTCCTTAATGGGTTGAAAACCCTCAAAGACACAACAAGGGTTCAACCCAAGAATAATAATACAATTCTGTTAAAGTATTTGAGGCATTTAAATCTCATAAATGAATAGGGGAAAGTCAGAAACCAGACTGGGGGGGGGGGGTGGCTCATATTTCATTCTTCATTACTGTTGAGATTTAAAAAAAAAAAAATTCTGTATTATACACCTTGCTAGATAGAGTAAGGAATATACATATAGAGAGCTCAAAAAGATACCCAAAAGATTATTTTTAGTTCAGAACTTTAGATCTTTAGAACTTGGCAACACCTTTTCCCCCAAATCCAAGTGTTAAAAACAGCTGTTACATATCAAAGTCATCACTTAAAACCTATTTCTCGAACGAGGTTAGGTGAAGGAATGGTAACTCTGATAACTAGAACCTAGGCTTCATTTTTCTAACCCGTCCACAGGAGAACATTCCAGGTCGCAACTCCAGAGGTCAATACTGCAATCTTTGCCACAGCTTTAGCTCTGCCAGCGCGCCCCCCCAACACACACCCTCTCTACTCCAGCCACACGTAAAGCAGCACTTCTCAGCTCCCCCAGACCACAGTCCAGGGAACCCCAGCACATGCCCTGCCGGAGGGGCGGTGGTGAGGAAGGAAGCTGAGCTGAGACGCCTGGAGGGGCGATGGGTGCGCAGGGGCATCGGTGGGCCCGCAGTGCAGGTGAGGGTCTGCTGCGGGAGCAGCCGTCGGGGACCTCAGCACTAGGTCAAACCAAGCCCTACCACCAGCCACGGTCTGGATGGGGACAGGATTATATATTGGAAGGCTACCACAGTTTGGAGCCCACATATTGTTTTTAAAATCAGGAAATACCACATAAAACTCCGTGGTCTAAAAAAATAATATTCTTTAAGAATCAGAACTCCGACAACTCCTTGCCCATACTCCATCGGGTAACGAACGGCTGGAGCATGAAACGGAGGCCTCACTCTCAAGTGCTGTCCAATTCCTAGAGCCTCCCCCCTGTTCTCCCTGAGGGCCTTCCCTTAACTTAGGTCAGCAGCCTGGCCTCCTTGTAAAGCCCAGAGCCTGTGACCCAGGCAGAGCTTCTCTGGGCGGGGGCGGAGGAAGGAGAAGATTCGCTCATCCGGGTCATTCGTGGCAACGTGGCAAAGCACACAGTGAAAGAGAGAAAGGGGAAGGGGGCAGGGTATTCCCAGCCAGTAAGTGATCTCTAGAGGTGATGGCCAGGGAGGAGTGCTTACGACTACATGGGGGGGTGGGGGGCTGATTCTCAGACCATCATTAGAGACTCTTACAAATATTCAGTATGGGGGCTCTTGGGTGGCTCCGTCAGTTAAGCATCTGCCTTGGGCTCTGGTCATGATCCCAGGCTCCTGGGATGGAGTCCCACATAGGGCTCCCTGCTCAGCAGAAAGCCTACTTCTGGCTCTCCCTCTGCTGCTCCCACTGCTTATGTTCTCTCTCTCTCTGTCAAATAAATAAATAAAATCTTAAAAACAAAAACCCAGGGTGCCTGGGTGGCTCAGTCGTTAAGCATCTGCCTTCAGCTCGGGCCCTTATCCCAGCATCCTGGGATCGAGCCCCACATTGTGCTCCCAGCTCTGTGGGAGGCCTGCTTCTCCCTCTCCCACTTCCCCTGCTTATTTTCCCTCTCTCACTGTGTCTCTCTCTGTCAAATAAAAACAAACAAACAAACAAACAAAAAACCCCAAGTAGTCAATATGGAAATCATTCTACTCACTTTGTTAAATACAGCAGAACATTACCTGTTATCAGTTTCCTTAGAGACCCCTTACTCTTGAGGGGTCATAGTTTATAAAACTGTAGCAACTCCCCCATTTTCCAGGGGTCAGGCTTGTTTAGGTTCAAACAGAAGGAATATAGCTGAGAAGAGGGAGTGAAAAGCACCTCTGAGGGATGCGGACTGTGACCATCTCTGGCCCTGCAGGGCCTCACACTGCTGCCAACCATATCCTAGAAACTTACAAGTTAGGGTTAAGGTGTTCCTCGAACAAAACAAGCGATCTTTTCCCCCCATGTCACCAGCAGTCATCAAGGACCATGCAGTGTGTGGGTGAACAGACACACATCAGTTCGTCTCTGGATCACCAGGAGGTGGCAGAATGATGTGCAGTACAGCCCTGTTAATAAGATGAGGCCCAAGGCAACACAACCAACTGGCCTGCCCCTAGCTGAGGTAAGATCCTTGCCACACAGTGAACAGACATAGCTGATTTCCCCATACCTGCCTAGGTGGGTTCAGCTCACTGTTGACCTAAAGCAAGCAGCTGCCACCCTGAGGACAGACTCGGTATTACTATGCTATCTACTGACTTGAGTTCCAACCCAGGCATGCCTCAGCCTTTGGAGACCAGTGGGCACATTCTGACCTGACAGACATTATGATTCAAAACATGATAATACTGGAGCTGATGACCTCCACGGACCTCCAGGTCTATGCGGGACCCTGATATTTCTCTTGCTCCTTCTTGGGTCAAGGTCCCTGCTGTGACCAAGCCAGCTATAGCTACCGCCTTTCCAGCAACCCTAACTATAACCCCTTCAGGATCCTTAGAAATACAAACAGAGTCCTAGAGGGGACTCATGACCAAATGCTTAAGTATTACACAAACTATGACATTATCACCTCAAGTTGTTAGCGTATAAGTAAGATGCTAAGGGGGTTCTTTTCCTTTTCTTACTATGCCATAGGTCTCCTAAGATACCTACTCTAAATATCCTCCCCATGCTAAGAAACAGATCCCAGTGAGGAAGAAAACCTTACTTTCTTTAGTATATTTTCCTAATTTAAAGTGTAAAATTTAAAAATATAGGATGCATTTTTTAAATCATTGTTCTATTGTTGGCTTTCAAATTAAGACATTTCTTTCCAACTCGTGGCAGGAAAAAATGTCTACCACTAGAAATTCACATTCACTTTAAGAAGCTTCTAGTAGATTCGGTTTGTGAGAAAAACCTTTGTTTTTATTCTGCAGAGTGTTAGGGGGACTATTTTTAACTGAAGAATATATTATGGACATGTTGCTTTTACACTGTTGTGTTAGTACTAAGGGAATTTTCCTGGAGAAAAAAAAGACATTCCCTCCCAACACATGTGCCATGGCTATTAGCAGTATCTCCCTGAATCCAGCACCAACTGTGTTTCTGCTACAAATACCTCCATATGCTCTTTTCCCCTCAAGTGCTCTTTAAAATAGGCACATTTTTAAGATGGCTTGTGGACACTTCGTGTGTATTTCTATAATGATTTCCATCTTAGGATGGGTTACCTATGCTATAGTCTCTATAGAGCACCTAAGAAATTAGCACAGAATTAGATTCAACATTGGGATAAAATGAGGAAAAGCCCAGCTCCTGGAACTTTGGGATGCATCATTTTACTGAGAACTGAAAATGTAAATGTCTGAATTTCCTGTCTTAAACGAACATTCTGGGGCTGTTCCTCAGTACTGATTATTTCATCCATTTATGCCTACACTTGAAGCTCTACCTTGAGGACGCGGAGAATGCTGGACACTGCTTCAGAATATTTCAGACACTGTTGGAAAGTCTCCATCCTCTCATCTGGCAATTCCCATAATGCTACCTGCGAGCAGCACTCTATTACTAACTCGAGTTTGGATGGCTTGCGGGCTCTTTGGGACTCATTTCCCCCAGTTCCCGTGCTTTCCGCAGCACACCAGATAAGGCAGCCCACCCACAAAGAACTATTTCATCCAGCTGCTTCCTCTTATCCGATTAATGTTACAGGCACTGTGAGAAAATACTCCATTGTTACTTAATGGGAACTCATTTTTACTGTAGGCATATTATAGCTGTTGCATGATTAAGGTGGTGTTTTACTGTAAGCCTGGAAAAGGCAGCTGGCTTGAGCTTGTCCCCTGTGTTTGAGGGGGGTCAATAGTGCCGGCACATTCAGAATCACCACTGGGAGGGAGATGGGGGCAGAGAGGTAATTAAATACCAATGACACCCTCCCACCAGCATGAATAAGTCACAATATTTGTTATTGGTCTTTATTACAAACTTTTCAGATGAGCCTGATATACTGTCAGGATTGGAACCATCAAGCTGAATCATACACTGGAGCTAATAACATCCAGTCTCGGATATGAGCTGTGAACCTGGGATGCCTGTTGAGTGCACTGAGCTCGGTAGTCAAACAGCATGGGTTTAAATTCTGGTTTGGACTCTCAGTAGCTTTGTGACCTTGAACAAATCTCTTGTTTGCTTATCTGTAATAGAGTGCCTAACTCAAATGACAGAACAAGAACCACAATTCCCTTAAGACCTCATCTTGTTCTTTGGGCTTTCAGCACTATCTATAAAACACCTAGCGGGGTGCCTGGGTGGCTCAGTGGGTTAAGCCTCTGCCTTTGGCTCAGGTCATGGTCCCGGGATCCTGGGATCGAGCCCCCCATCGGGCTCTCTGCTCAGCAGGGAGCCTGCTTCCCCCTCTATCTCTGCCTGCTGCTCTGCCTACTTGTGATCTCGCTCGCTCTCTCTCTCTCTCTCTCTCTCTGTTAAATAAATAAATAAAATCTTTTAAAAAAATAAATAAATAAAACACCTAGCATACAGAAGAAAACTGAGAACCTAAGCCAATTACCTAGCACAGTTATCTTTCCAGCTCTCTGAAAAGTGGTTCAGATTGACATTTTTAAAAAAGACTTTATTTAATTATTTGAGAGAGAGAGAGCATGCACACAAGTAGGGGGAGAGGCAGAAGCAGACTCCCCGCTGAGAGGGTACCCAATGCAGGGCTCAATCCCAGGACCCGGTTAAGGCAGACATTGAACCAACTGAGCCACCCAGATTCCCCTGTTTAAAACCTGCATATATCCACATATGTAAGAGAGTGTTCTGGTCTTCCAAGTTCCACAGGAAGCGTGGCTACTCCAAGATGTCAGCATTGAGAGTGATAAAAAACCCAAGGGGGGCTGAGGACAGATATAAGGGAAGACCTCCAATACTAAGTTATAACAGGCAAAGGCAAAGCCAGGAAGAAACTATGTCAAAAAGGGAGTCACCTGCCAGGTACCACATCTGAACAGATATACAAACCTAAACCCAAACTGTGATCTGCCTTGAGGCCATTCAGTAATTGTCAAAGAAGCAAAGTGCAGAAAACTGCAAGCACCAGGTAGTACGGCACATTCTGTTATTTGCTACATCAGGGTCTTACTGAAGGACTAATTTCATCAGTGTGCTAATGTAAGTCTTAATGAAGCCACACTGTGGACCCAATATCTGACAAGATGAATCTGTGACCCAATTTCAAACGTATATTCAGAGAATTTAGTTTATGAAGGTAACTCTCAGTCAATAACAGCAACAGCTACAAAAACGTTTAGGGCAATTCACACTCTTTTCCATTTCTACCTTTAGACTAAGTCATAAGATTTTAGTACATTCCACGTATATTCCACGTTCATGGAGTGAAAGACTTTAATATTGTTAAGACATTCATTCTCCCCATGTTGTTCTACAGATGCAAATCCAAAATGAAATGGATGAAATCCAAATCCATGCAGGAACTTTCTTGGTAGAAACTGACCAGGTGATTCTAAGATTAACATAAGAATGCAAAATATCTAGAATAGCCGGAATAACCTTGGGAGGCCAAATACAAAGAGGACTTGCCCTGAACCCAAAGTTTGCCTATCTCTTAACAGAAAGTTTGCCATAATACAGCCTCATCGTCTACACAAGCCTATCATTTTAAAAAGTCAACATACTAATTGCTTATAGCACATGAACCTAATACACCAAAATTATAAAACTATGTATCTACCAAAATACTACAGACCCAGTATTCCTCAAAGCATCATCTGGGGACCCTTGGTGTCAGAGTCACCCTTGATGAGTTTCATTAAAAGGCTGATGTGTGGGAGCACCCAAGTGGCTCAGTCAGTTAGGCCTCTGACTCTTGATCTCAGCTCAGGTCTTGATCTCAGGATCATGAATCCAAGCCCCACGTTAAAAATAAATAAAAATAAAAATAAATTAATTAATTAATAAAATAAAATCCTGATGTATGGATTTCCCCTAGACCTAAGGAATCAGACCTTTAAAGAGGGGTTCCAGGAATTTCTATTTTTATCATGCTCCCCAGGCAGATACTGATACACTCCAAAATTTGAAAACAACTCCCCTAGAATTAATTAGATTTTTTTTCTCCCAACAAGCACCTTTTTCCTACACTCACCTGAAGAGATGCTATCTTAACACAATTTTGATATCAATAAAGATGCAAGACTTACTTTCTCTGGTGGGTGGTTAGCTATGAGGGCTGTAGCTCTTTCGGTAAATATGTTTGTTGAATACATATTTTTATATCCTGTTGCGACTTCTTCACCATCTCGAAAATCAAGAGCACATCGTGTGACATTTAGAGCATCAATTAATGTACAGCGCTCATGGGAATAGTAATCTTCACTACCTAGGAGATAACCTACAACAAGAATGGGAGATGAAAGTAGTCAGCATAGCATAAAACTTGTTAAACAAACTAATGTTTCAGCATTTAATTGCCTAGTGCAATTGATTAGCCATGACAAGGCTAATCAAATGACAAGGCTAATCAGAGCACCACTTCTTAACATCTCTATATTTGCTAGCAGGAGGCATTAAAATGTTATTGTAAAAAAATTCAAGACCATTCCTCCTCAGTCAAGTCTTTAGAACACAAGGCTCTGTCATGTAACTCTCAAAGTGGCTGATTCCAAGTAAATCCGTTTTAAAAAATCAGAGTTTAAATTCAGTAAAGGTGATAAAATCTTAATCTTTTAAAGATATCTAATAGCAAAAACAGCATATGGTTAATGTGTTTTCTTACAAGTTTTTACTCTGAGGTAATCACATAAATGAACACAGCGTTCAAATAATGTTGATATTGACCTTGGGAGACTGGCTTCAAGGTTATTTAGAGAAGCAGTGCTGGGAGGAATCATCTTTAGTCAGATGCTGACACCCACTGGTGGAAAAACACAAACCTTCCCAAACAGGAGCCCTAGACAATTTAACTGAACGAAAAGATCAAACTGAAGTACATTTTTCTACCAACCATGATTTCACTTTCGCCGCCAATGTAAATGGCATGGACTGCCTATCCCACAATTTGCATATAAACATGAAAGGAAATGGGTGTTCTCAACTAAAGCTGTTTCTGCAAATGTCCCATATTTTCCTAAAATATTAAGATAAGCTGTGCTGCATATTGTATGATTCCATTTCTATGAATTGTCCCAAAGAGGCAAATCTATAGAGACAAAAATTATGTTAGTGGTTGCCTAGGGCTGGTGGGGTTGGAGGAAAATGGGGAGTGACTGCTGGTAGAAAAGGGGTTTCTCCATTCACAAATCAATCAATGTGATAGAACAAATTAATAAGAGAAGAGAGAAGAACCACATGGTCCTCTCAATTGATGCAGAAAAAACATTTGACAAAATCCAGCATCCGTTCCTGATTAAAACGCTTCAAAGTATAGGGATAGAGGGAACATTCCTGAACTTCATCAAATTTATCTATGAAAGACCCACAGCAAATATCATCCTCAATGGGAAAAAGCTTGCAGCCTTCCCGTTGAGGATGATATTT
>NC_081568.1:103940367-104070285 GCF_022355385.1 Mustela nigripes
ATGGAACTAGAAAAGACCCCAAGTAACAAGAGGAGTGTTGAAAAAGAAAACCAAAACTGGCAGCATCACAATTCCAGACTTCAAGCTCTATTACAAAGCTGTCATCAAGACAGTATGGTACTGGCACAAAAACAGACACATAGATAATGGAACAGAATAGAGAACCCAGAAATGGACCTCAACTCTATGGCCAGTGAATCTTTGACAAAGCAGGAAAGAATGTCCAGTGGAAAAAAGACAATCTCTTCAACAGATGGCATTGGGAAGATTGGACAGCCACATGCAGAAGAATGAAATTGGACAATTTCCTTACACCAAACACAAAAATAGACTCAGAATGGATGAAAGACCTCAATGTGAGACAGGAATCCATCAAAATCCTAGAGGAAAACACAGGCAGCAATCTCTTTGACCTCAGCCGCAGCAACTTCTTCCTAGATGCATCGCAAAAGGCAAGGGAAGCAAGGGCAAAAATGAACTGATGAACTTCATCAAGATAAAAAGCTTTTGCACAGCAAAGGAAACAGTCAACAAAACCAAAAGGCAACAGACAGAATGGGAGAAGATATTTGCAAATGACATATCAGATAAAGGGCTAGTATCCAGAATCTATAAAGAACTTACCAAACTCAACATTGGAAGAACGAAGACTCCAATCAAGAGAAGATATTTGCAAATGACATATCAGATAAAGGGCTAGTATCCAGAATCTATAAAGAACTTACCAAACTCAACATTGGAAGAACAAAGACTCCAATCAAGATCACGACCTGGGCAGAAGACATGAACAGACATTTCTGCAAAGAAGACATCCAAACGGCCAAGAGACACATGAAAAAGTGTTCAACATCACTTGACATCAGAGAAATACAAATAAAAACCACAGTGAGATACCACCCCACATCAGTCAGAATGGCTAAAATTAACAAGTCAGGAAATGACAGGTGTTGGCAAGAATGCAGAGAAGCGGGGTGGGGGAGTACTCCTGGGTGGCTCAGTGAGTTGAGCCTCTACCTTCGGCTCAGGTCATGCTCTTACAGTCCCGGGATTGAGCCCCGTATTGGGGGCTCTCTGCTCGGCATGGGACCTGCTTCCCCCCAACCCCTCTGCCTGCCTCTCTGCCTATTTGTGTGATCTCTCTCTCTTTGTCAAAATAAATAAATAAAATCTTAAAAAAAAAAAAGAATGCAGAGAAAGGGGAACCCTCCTACACTGTTGGTGGGAATACAGCCTGGTGTAGCCACTCTAGAAAACAGTATGGAGTTCCCTCAGAAAACTGAAAACAGCTACCCTACGACCCAGCAATTGCACTACTGGGTATTTACCCTAACAGTACAAATGCAGTGATCTGAAAGGGCATGTGCACCCCAATCTTTAAAGCAACAGTGTCCACAATAGCCAAACTATGGAAAGAGCCTAGATGTCCATCAACAGATGAATGGATAAAGAAGAGGTAGTATGTATGTGTGTGTGTGTATATATATGTATGTATGTAGTGGAATATTATGCAGCCATCAAAAATTGAAATCTTGGCACTTGCAATGACCTGGATGAAACTAAAGGATATTACGCTAAGTGAAATAGGTCAGTCAGAGAAGGTAATTACCATATCATCTCACTGATATGAGGAATTTGAGAAACAAGACAGAGGATCATAGGGGGAGGGAGGGAAAAATGAAACAAGATGAAACCAGAGAGGGAGACAAACCAGAAGAGACTCTTAATCTCAGGAAACAAACTGAGGGTTCTTGGAGTGGAGGGGGTGGGAGGGATGGGGTGGCTGGGTGATTGGGGAGGGTATGTGCTAAATGGTGAGTGCTGTGAATTGTGTAAGACTGATGAATCACAGACCTATATCCCTGAAACAAATAATAAATTATATGTTAATTTTTTAAAAGTGAAAAAAAAGTAAAATTCCCTCTCTCTCTGCCCCTTCCCTTCTCTCTTTCTCAAATAAATAAAATTTAAAATATGTAAGCATTATAGAAAATATGTAAGAATTATAGAAAATTTAGAATATTAGTAATTTGTAATTCTTCTGCCTGTGCAACCGCTTTGTGGTTCTTTCCTGGTTTTTTCCTATATATGACTTATTACAGAATTGCAGTGATTCCATATGTATTTTTTATATATGATTTTTATTTCTGGCTCTATACAATTTTGATGATTGCTCTTATTTTATACTTCTCCAATTTTAAGCAAAACATTTCTGTCTATGACAGCCATCATTATAGGGTTCCAAATTCTTCATTAGAGTCACCGTAAACTTCTTTATGTCTCAAATCTGTTGACTTTATCCTGGCAGGAAGCTTTTGAACCCAAACAGAGATATATTTGCTTGGCCATTTAATTTTCCTTTATTTTCCTTTTCTGAGTGTGTTTCCTTCTTCCCATGTCAGGGAAACAGAATGAACTCTCTGTGGCTTTATGCTGCTGATAGTAATAGCTGTCCTTTATATTTCCAATCAGAAGGTAACTTTCTAATTTCTCATTTTAGAGGAAGAGTAAAACATGCCCTTTTATTTTACTTTTTTTCATTTGCAGAGGCAGATGTCCACCTAATTTCATGTATTATTGTTAGCTTTTATTCTGAAGATTGATTTATTTATTTTAGAGGGAGATTGAGAGAGAGGGGGAGGGAGGGAGTAAGTGTGTGAGTAGGAAGGGCAAGGGAAAAAGGAAAGAATATTCAGCAAACCTTGAGCACAGCACAGAGCTGGAGGTGGGGCCCAATGTCAAGATCCTGGGATTATGACCTGAGCTGAAATCAAGAGTCAGACGCTTAATTGTGCCACCCAGTTGCCCCTATTATTGCTTAGCTTTTTTTTTTTTTTTTTTTTTAAGATTTTATTTATTTATTTGGCAGAGAAAGACACAGAAAGGGAACGGAAGCAGGGGGAGTGGGAGGGAGAGAAGCAGACTCCCCACTGAGTAGGGAGCCCAACGTGGGGCTCGATCCTAGGACCGTGGGATAATGACCCGAGCTGAAGGCAAGGGGCTTAACAACTGAGCCACCCAGGCGCCCCTAATCCTTAGCTTTTAAAACTATCTTAAATGGGCTCATTTCTGACAGGTATACATGTTATCATGTTAAACTTTTTAAAAATAAACATAACTTATTTTGTGAACACCAGAACTGCATTGCCTTCAGAGCTTTTTTTTACACATACAGATTATCATACACTATTATTAGAGAGTTGTTTCTCTGAAAATGTGAAAGGTCCACTTAGCAAAAATCTTTATGACTGCCAGCAGAGGGAGAGAAGAATCTGTTTTAGAGATATCCCAATAGTGTTCTAGGAGTATTCCAAGCATTTTACATTCACAAACAGTTTTTCTCTGTTACTCTTAGTATTTCTGAACTTTCGGGGAAAATAATTTCAAGTGAAGAGAATAACAGTGAGATGTAAGAATATGTTCTAGGCAAGGTATTAGAGGACAAAGTATCTCGATTAGCTCCTGTGGTAACAACATGAGACTGAATTAGGACAGGAAGCTGCTCCTGACACTAAAATGGAGAATAAGAGAGTGATGGTGTCAGGTGAAGTGAAAGAAATGTTTGAATAACTGTCATTATCTCATGTACTTTTCACAAAAACTTTTGGACTAGATACTATATTTCCTTTTTTCATAAGCAGGGGAATTGAGCCCCAGAACAATGAAGTTTCTTGCCAAAAGTTACATGTCAATTACAAGTGAATTTGGGAATTTATTATTTCATTCCAAATCCTCTGATTTTTGTTTTCCTACATTATACTACTATATTGATCTTATGGTTGCTAAAATAGTATAATACAGTTTTAAAAGATAGGTAGAAATTAAAAATGGCAAAATCATTTGTATTCAGCCAATGAGGAGATTTTGTTAGAAAGCCTAAAATTGAGATTCAGAGCAAGACTATGCATTGGAAAAATCCCTTTGATGTCAGCACTTGAAGGCTACAGAAAATCTGAAACCAAAAGAACCGATTTAACTATATTGAGAGGAGAATGAGAATCTAAGCACAGTTCCTCATCTGTTATAATAGGAACTCAACAGGTAGTTTTTAAAGACTAAATTGAGAAGCAGTCAATTTTTAGGGAAAAATACTGGTTTATAAAACCTATTTCTATATGGAAGTAACCACCAGAAATAATTAAAAATTGTTTATATCCGGTCATTGAGATTAAGGGGTTAGGGAGAGCTGAGCCTCAGAAACTGCTCTTTTTCTTTAAAAGACTGCCTATACAGTTTTAATTTTTATGTATGTAAACGTATTATTGTAAAAAAAAATTAAGATTTCATAAAACTCAGAGACAGAGATTTAATGAGATATACTTCCTTGCAAAAGATGGTTAGGACTTAGTAGCAGTACAGAATTACCACTTACATATAAAAGATACTACTAGTGAATGTGTAGTAACTTCAAGAGCCAGACTAGTTCAGTGCTAAACAGACTGCTACCTCTTTTGTAATAAATGTGTCTCTGACCTGTTAAAGTGGTTAGGCATAGGGTGGTTGGTTTAATTGTATAGGACCCAGGATAAGCCACGACTGTACAATCAGTGATAAATCTTTAACTGGAGAAAATACTATCTCTTTGATTCTCAAAAAGTATCTCTTGAGATAGGGCTCTGTTGTGGCAAATAAAAAGTTACTTTTTTCTTTTCCTTTTTGGGGGCTGTGGGAGAGGAAGTTGGGTGTTGGTTGTACTGCTCCAACTCTAACCTCAGAATAAGCTCCATGCTAACACCTAGGATTTATTTTTTCCTTCATCAGATCATTATAGTATTTTTGGAGGAACTCAGAATAAGATTAACATGTGAATTTAAATAATTTCAAATAATCTTGAATAGTTAAGATTCTCATTTTAGTTAATATACCCAATAAGAAATATAAACCTTTATAAAGTATGTATAAAACCTTTGAGGGATGCCTGGGTGGCTCATTTGATTAAGCATCTGCCTTCAGCTCCAGTCATGATCCCAGAGTCCTTGGATGGAGCCCTGCATCAGGCAGGGGAACATGTTCTCCCTCTGTGTGCCATTCCTCTGTCTTGTTTTCACATGTATGCGTGCGCGCTCTCTCTCTCTCTCTCACTTTCTCTCTGACAAATGAACGAATAAAATCTAAAAAAGTAAAAAAAAAAAAAAAAACCTTTGAAATTTTTTTTTTTTTTAAAGATTTTATTTATTTATTTGACAGAGAGAAATCACAAGTAGGCAGAGAGCCAGGCAGAGAGAGAGAGAGAGGAGGAAGCAGGCTCCCTGCCGAGCAGAGAGCCCGATGCGGGACTCGATCCCAGGACCCTGAGATCATGACCTGAGCCGAAGGCAGCGGCTTAACCACTGAGCCACCCAGGCGCCCCAAACCTTTGAAATTTAATAACACTAAACATGTGTAAGAACATTTTTAAAGTTTTTAGAATCTGGGGTGTCTGAGTGACTCAGTCTGTTAAGCATCCTTCTTTGCCTCAGGTCATGATCCCCAGATCCTAGGATTAAGCCCCATGTTGGGTTCTGCTTGTTGGGAAGTCTGCTCCCTCTCCCTCTGCTTGCTGCTCCACCTGCTTGTGCTCTGCCAAATAAATAACATCTTCAAAAACTAAATAAATAAAAAGGAAAGTTTTAAAATCTGACAACTCAGTTCCTTATCTTCACAAGTTATTTCTGAGGATGATTATTTAGGATTCTTTTGTTTTTTAAGATTTTATTTATTTATTTGGCAGATCACAAGTAGGCAGAGAGGCAGGCAGAGAGAGAGGAGGAAGCAGGCTCCCTACTGAGCAGAGAGCCTGATGCAGGGCTCCATCCCAGGACCCTGAGATCATGACCTGAGCCGAAGGCAGAGGCTTAACCCACTGAGCCACCCAAGCACCCCAATTATTTAGTATTCTTATTGAAGATAATAGACTCTAAGATATGTTGTTATATTTTAGAACTGCTAACAGGTAACTTAAGGGAGTAGGATTTATATGTTTATGTGTACGGTCAGTGAGATCTAAAACTTTGAAATTTTTAATATCAAGTTGTCTTGTGTCTTAATGTCTCTAAAAATTATTATTAATAGCTGTGTACGATCGAATGCGAGCAGATCAGAAGAAATTTGGTAAAGCATCATGGGCAGCAGCTGCAGAACGTATGGAAAAACTCCAATACGCGGTTTCTAAGGAGACTCTGCAGATGATGAGAGCAAAGGAGATCTGTTTGGAGCAGAGGAAACATGCACTAAAAGAAGAGGTAAAAAAAAAATACACATAAAATTTAAAAAGATTTGTGATTTGTTTTTTATCTTTGTACAAGAGTAGCGTTTTTCTGACACTGCAGGCAGTTGTTAATTTTGCATTGTCTCCATGAGATGATAACAGGAGTTATCCTCCTAATAGAGGAGTTAGACATATGAGGTACTCTGATGTTAATTTTGCATTGTCTCCATGAGATGATAACAGGAGTTATCCTCCTAATAGAGGAGTTAGACATATGAGGTACTCTAACAGCATCACAGTGTGGTTGTAGGCTGCAGTACACTATTAAAACAAAAAGGAGGTTGACATTAGAATTTTCTTGTTGTTTTTAAATTTTTTTGTACTGTAAGGTTCAGTGCTTTATTAAGAAAATTTCAGCACCCAGAGAAATATAGAAAAATTTTAAGGCAGTAGAATTTTGTTAGAATTGGTTATATTATATTCAAACCCTTTCCTTTTGGAGCTTCCCATTTTATTCCTGCTGGAACAAAAAACAGGAAAGGTCTGCAGCAGAGGTCCAGTTTTCTTGACTACACTCATTAAAACCTCTTCATGAATACCCCTGCAGAAAGGAATAGTTTTAGAAGTCCTTGAGAAGATTGCTCATATTTAAAATGTATCTAAAATGATTTTTTAAAAATTAACCGCTTTTGGGTGTCTGGATAGCTCAGTGAGTTGATCATCAGGCTCTTGATTTTGACTGGTGGTCTCGTGGTCATGGGATCGAGCCCCACATTGAGTTCAGCATAAAGTCTGCATGGGATCCTCCCTCTCCCTCCCCGCACTGTCTCTCTCTCTCTCTCTCAAATAAATAAAATCTTTAAAAAAAAAAAAAAAAACCTAATTACTTTTTTTCATGGTCATCCTGTTCACCAGTGGTTTTAGTATTCTTACTCATACTGTCCAGTGCAACATGGAATATACCATTGATGCCCAGCTCTTGGTGAAAATATTAAAACCATTAGATGTATACTAGTTTTCATTACCTCCAGGCCATTATTTTTAAATGCTATTAAACATGTTATGTTTTATTATTAAGTTGGGCCAGAACAGATTGCTTTTTACGAGAGAGTACTCAAATATCTACATTGGTCTTTTGCTGATCATTTTCTAAGTATGGGAAGCAACAAATCTCCATCTTGTTCAAGGGTCAAGTGTAGTTTTAAAAGTGACTAAAGATTAAAGCTGGTGTTAAGGATGAACCTAGGAGGGTGTTCTAGATTGTATATAGTGTGTAGTAAGACTTTATGGTTTAGGCATGACTATTCAGTTTTGTACCAAGAATTAAAACATATTTTAGGGTGCCTGGGTGGCTCAGTTGGTTGGGCATCTGCTTTTGGCTTGGATCATATTCCCAGAGTCCTGGGATCGAGTCCTGCATCGGGCTCCCTGCCTGGCAGGAAGCCTGCTTCTTATCTCCCCTTGCTCCTGTTCTCTCTATCAAAAAAAAAAAATTTTTTTTTCAGAGATAAAAAATATTTTAATCATTATATAAATTTTGAATTATTTCCCATTATTTTCATTTGAGGTAATTGATAATTTATTATAAGGCAATTTATTGCCTTATTTTATTAAGGAAGTTTTGAAACAATATGAAGTCATTTTCTTTGGCTGATACAGTATGCGTGAAGTATTTCTAAAACCAAACCACTTCATTTCCTCTTACTAGATCTTCTTAAATCTTCCTTTCTGTTAAAGCCACAGTTCTTCAAGATACTCCAGGCTCAAAACTTCAACTCTTCCCTTTCATTTGTATCTTTTTGCCTTTTAGAATTCTCCTCAACTGAAATGTCCCTACTCAGTTATTTATGAAACAAACATTTATTAAGTGGAGTGTTTTTTATTTTGGGGTTTTTTTTGGCCAACAATTTTAATGGGTGATGGGGATAAAGACATAATCAATACCCGTTGTCTCCCCATCTTCCCCCCAACACTTTTTAAAGCCTAAATAAGCTGTAGCTATAATGTTTAGAGTTCTTTGTGGTGGGGCAAGACATGTACAGTGTGGAAATAAGCTGTGAGATAAGCAGGTATCATTATATATAAAGGGGACCAATGCAGGAGCACTCAGCTGTGACCAGAGCATCCTAGGTGAAGAGAACAGTATGTTCCAGGAGCCCTAGCGGGCAGGGAGGAAGAGTCAGCCTTGTTACCTAGACCAGGAGTCATGAGAGATAAGTTGAAAAATTAAGCAAAATTTGGGGCTGTCCTTCTACCTCCTACCAAGGAGTTTGAATTTCACCCTAAAAGCAGTATGGAGTCACTATAATGTTTTCATCAAGGAGAAGCACAACCACATTTATTTTTATGAAATAATGACTCTGACCAGTTCATAGAGAATTGACTGGAGAGTCATTCTTAAATCTAGTCAGTTTCCTCACATACTTTTCTAATTGTTTCATTGCTGATAGTAGAAAGCAAAGCATTTCTCAAAAATGACTGTAAATACCAGGAATGTAGACCCTTCACTCAGTAACAAAAAAGGTTTAAATTGAAGGCAGTAGGGAGTTGGGGAAAGTTTAATCTGTATTTATGTTTTAGAAATCTGAAATTGTTCCTTTAAAACCTACTCAGGTTTGCACAGCATTCCTGGGTAGTTAAGAACTGATTAAAGGCAAGTTGGTGATGGTCAGATCCAGACTGCACACGCCCGGGCTCCTGAGGGTACATGCATGGGTTGTGCCTTTGTTCAAATAGTACTCCAGTCATCTTGAAACAGCTGGTTAGAGGAGGCAAGAAGTGTGGCTTTTTATTGGACAAAGGAGAATGAACTGTTGAGGCATCTGACTTTGTGTTATTTTTAAAAAAGCAATTATACCTCAGAAAGATTGGAATAAAATAATTTGATTGATTAGATTTATTGTACACTTCCTTTTTATCCATGGTTTTGCTTTCCACAGTCAACCATAGTCCTGAAGTAAATGATCCTCCTTCTGATATATTACCAGAAGATCAGTAGTAGCCAATGCTGCATCACAATGCCTCCATTTGCCTCACAGTTGAATGGTGAAGAGTGAGCACAGTACAAGAAGATATTTTGAGAGAGAGACCACATTCACATAACTTTTATTACAATATACTGCTGTAATTGTTTTATTTTATTGCTGTTAATCTCATACTGTGATCATTTACTTCATGGTAGGTGTGTATGTATAGGAGAAACAGTATATATAGGTTTCAGTACTATCTGTGGTGTTAGGCATCCACTGGGGGTCTTGGAATGTAGCCCATATTATACTTTGTAGACCAGAGTGGTTTTTTAAAACCGCATTAAAACATGACTTGTGTACACCTGAAACTAATGTAACATTGCCAACTATACTTAAGTTAAAAAAAAATTTTACTATACAATTTTAAAAATTCACTAAACTCTGCTTCAATTAAAATATACCGTTCACTCATTTAAAGTATATAGGTTCAGTGCTGTTCAGTATACTAACAGAATTACGCGTGTCACCACAAGCAACCTTAGAACATTTTCATCACCCTGGAAATAAACCTGACCCCATTAACAGTGATTCCCCATCTCCTCTCTAAACTTTCTTACCTGACCATTAATCTTTTATAAATCTGCTATATTTCATATAAATGGAAATATTTCATATAAACGGAATCATAAAATATATGTTGTTGTTGTTGTTTTTTTAACATTTATACTCAGCACAGTGCTTTCACAGTTCATCCCTGCTATAGCATGCATGAGTGTTTAGGTTAGGTTTTTGTAGAATGATACTGTATTCTATGATTAATACCACATTTTGTGCCTCCTCCGTCAGTTGATGAACATTTGGGCTCTTTCTACTTTGGGAGGTATAATGAACAATGCTCCTGTAAACATTCATGCCCAGGGTTTTCATTTATCTTGGTATATATGTAAGAGCCAAACTGCTGTTTAACTTTTTGAGGAACTACCAGACTGTTTTCCTGAGCAGCTGTACATTTACATTCCCACAAGCCGTGTACAGCAGTTAAAATTTCTCCACATCGTTCATCTCATCATTAATACTTAAAATTTGTCTCTTTTAAATTATGGCACGCTGGTGAGTTTGAAGTGGTTATCTCATTGGGGTTTTTGATTTGCATTTCCTTCATGGTATTAAGTATCTTTCCTTTTGCTTACTGGCCTCTTCTTTGGAGAAATGTATACTCAGATCTTATACCCATTTTAAAATTGGGTTGGTTTTTTTTATTATTATTATTGCTAAGTTGAAAGAGTTCTTTATAAATACTAGGTAGAACTCTTGTGTGGGATACATGCTTTGAAAGTATTAGCTGCCATTCTGTGGATTGATCATACTGGTTTTTAGAACACTGGCTATATTTGAGAGTAGTGTACTGCAGTCTGTAGGGGAAAACAAATTGCCTCCTCTTCATCACTATGTGAAGATTTTTTTAGTCCTTATTGACATTTTAAAAGTGCATATGCTTATCAACTCTTGTTTAAAAAACAGTATGAGGTAACTTACAATTATGGCTATAATTAGTCTTAGAAGCCTTTTGTTAATGATTTAAATTGTGATTTTACCCTTAGGTTTCATTTGCTACTAGTGTTAAAGGTAAAATTGTAACTTGTCATGTCCTAGAACTTTTTCACACTATATACGGCATCTCTTGGCAAGGATTTCAGTCCCACTTGTATTCCCACTTATGTTCCTGATTAGCTTTCTCCCTTATATGACTAGGTATGTGAATTTCAAGTTCCAGAAGTTTTAGAACTTAAAATCCTAGCATTCTTGTTAGGTTTTTGTTTTTAATTCCTAGCATTTTATTGCCTGTGGAATAGAGTAGCATTTTCGTCTTCCTCACATGTACTAGCTTTGTTGTTCTAGCCAGCTGACACTGAGTTACAGGGTACCTAAAAGAACTGCTTGAGGGTAAGAATTCTGATTATTTGCTAATGTAAGAACATTGTTCTTACTGGAGTTGGTCTAGGGTGGTAGAAGAAGGGCTGGGCTAAAATGGGCCCCAAGAGTATGGGATGAGAATCTGTGGGGTCATTTTACCTGGGACTACCCCATTACCTTAATAGTCTGCTTCTTAATGTTGTGGACTGTGTTTGAATTCAAGGGTTTGGTAAACCTGTCAGTCATTCTTACCAGGTTAATGCTTGAGTGTATATAATGTACGTATTGTGTTTTATGTATATCTGTGATGTACTGTACCAGTTTTATTAGCATTAATTTAAGGTGACCACATTACTCATGAGAAACAGCACATATGCATTATTAAGCCCATCCCAAAAAATGATTTCCCAGTGAAGGTTTTATAATACAGTACTACTCTATGATTTAAATTATGGGAAAACTTTGTTCTTTAAAAAAATATCAGTATGTTATGTCTTGAGGTGTTGTTTTTTTTTTTTTAAATAGAAAACTTCTTTCTGATGTGATAATATAAAATACTTTAAATTTTTAAATATTTAGGAATATTTGCCATGAGTGTAGTGATGAACTTGAAACACAACTTTCAGATGAACTCTGACAAATTTCACCTACCTAAGCAAAATTCTCTTTGTCCTTTAAATTTCTTAACTTCTGTGGGGCACTTGGGTAGCACAGTCAGTTAAATGTCTGACTCTTGGTTTCAGCTCAGGTCATGGTTTCAGCTCAGGTCATGGTTTCAGGGTCGTGAGATTGAGCCCTCCATGGGGCTCCATACTCAGTGCAGAGTCTGCCTGCTTAAGAATCTTTCTCTTTCCTTCTGCCCCTCCCGAACTACACACACACACACACACGAACACATGCACTCTCTTTCTCAAGTAAATAAAGCTTTAAAAAATTATTTAAATTTCTTTAAGAGTATGTACCATTCCTTTTAATATGTTTTCTTCTTAAATGTTCCTGGGTCTTTTACCCTTTTTATGTCACAGACTCCTGCCCCATTAAGAATTTGAAAGGTAGGAGCCCTGTACTAAGATAAATATGCATGTACACATAGCTCTGCACACAAATTTTGTAGGTTCCTACATCATTTATACCTGAACCACTGATCCCAGATTGCCACTGATGTTGAAATTTTCCCATCAAACTCCTGAAAATATCCGTGTCTTTTTGACTTAATATCTTAGAAAGAACCCAGGGTAAGCTTAACTAGTTATAGCTCCTTCACTCCATTCTTTGAATAGTATACTCCCTCCCCTCCAATCCATGTTCAAAAATAATAGCACAGTCTGGTTCTGCAAGTACAGTTGGACTTTCAGATCTGTATTATTTACAGATTATGTTATATATTTTAAAACATTGAACAAGATGGGGTACTTGGGTGGCTCAGTGGGTTAAGGCCTCTGCCTTCAGCTCCGGTCTTGATCTCAGGGTCCTGGGATCAAGCCCCGCATTGGGCTCTCTGCTCAGCAGGGAACCTGCTTCCCCCTCTTTCTCTTTGCCTGCTGCTCTGCCTGCTTGTGATCTCTCTCTCCCTCTGTCAAATTAAAAAAAAAAAAAAATCTTAAAACATGGAGCAAGATGAGAATATGTAAAATCACACATGGTTAGAGTAGCATATATGTTAGAAGTGTTATTAAAATAAGGATTATTAATGGAGTAAGAGGATTTTGTTTGTGGTTATTAATTGAAATAGGAGATACCAAATTAAGATGCTAGAATGAAACAAATTAGAAAATATAATCACGTCTCATTTAATGTTTGCTCTTATCTTCTGATTAACCATGTTCTCTGGTTAACTGGGAATTAACCAGGTAACTCTTTGGATGACAGTCCTTCTTGAAAGTTCTAAAAATATATCCGTGTCCTTTCTTGTCTTGGCAGAGAATTTACCCATCTTTTTTTTTTTTTTTTAAATACTCTTCATACCTAGCGTGTAGCCCTACGTCGGGCTTGAACTCACCACCCGTGAACTGAGATCAAGAGTCAGACATTTAACCAGTCGATTTGCCCAGGCACTCCCCATGTTTTTAAAAAACTTTCATTCCTTGAGGTCATCTTTATGAACATACATAAATAGCTAGAATATTGAGCTAAATATATAACAATCTTGATACTTCCTTACAATCCATACTTTTGTCTTCTTTTTTTTTTTTATTTTTGATTTTTGCATTTATTTGCCTGAGAAAGAGAGAGAGCACAAACAGTGTGGGAGGCAGGCAGAGGCAAGAGGAGAAGGAGGCTTGCCACTGAGCAAGGAGTCTGATGCCGAACTCCATCTCAGGACCCTGGAATCATGATCTGAGCCAAAGGCAGACACTTAACTGACTGAGCCACCTAGGTGTCCCTTCTTGTCTTTCTCCTGAAAGCATATAGTTAAAGTATGATTAAGGTTATATTACCCCATGTCAGTTTTACATAAGTCATCAAGTATATATAGAATATTTATAGTATACCCTAGGGGACATAAGCTTAGGCTCTAGATGGTGCTATTCAATAGAAGTTCCTATGACAATGGAAATGTTTTATATTTGCACTTTCTTGTAGTATACCTACTAACCAGGTATCTGTTGAGCTCTTAATGTGATTTATGTGACAGGAGGAACAGAATCTTAATTTAATCTGTAAAAAATAGCCATCTGCATCTTATGGCTACTATATTAGAACGAATAATGTAGATCATGATTCTGCAAACATTAACTTATGTAACCTTGGGTAAATTAGATAACCTCTCTATAAAATATGATTAGTGTATACCTTTTAGGAAAGTTATGTTTCCACTGGCTAATGTATATAAAGCATTTAGCATAATGCCTGGCGTGCAGAGTAAGAGTGCAATAAATACTAGACATTATTAGGCAAGTATCAAGGAAGGGAATACAAAGATGGGAAAATTTAATTCCCATGCATAAGACAGTTGCATCTCAGATGGACCAAAAAGTTTCAACATAAGGAGCTTTGATGTGGTAGACACGGTCTGAACAGAGGGCAGCTGGGGTGCTTGTCCAGGCAGACAGGCTGCTCTTTTATTTTTAGTTTATTAATAAAGGGTTCTACTAGAGGGTGTTATGGTAAGTGAATTAAGTCAATCAGAGACAATTATCCTATGATCTCACTGATACGAGGAATTTGAGAAACAAGACAGAGGATTATAGGGGAGGGGGGGAAAATGAAACAAAACAAAATCAGAGGGGTGCCTGGGTGGCTCAGTGGGTTAAGTCTCTGCCTTGGGCTCAGGTCATGGTCCCAGGGTCCTGGAATCGAGCCCCGCATCGGGCTCTCTGCTTAGCCGGGAGCCTGCCTCCCCTTCTCTCTCTGCCTACTTGTGATCTCTGTCTGTCAAATAAATAAATAAAATATTTTTTTAAGAAAATGAAACCAGAGAGGGAGACAAACCATAAGAGACTATTAATCTCATGAAACAAACTGAAGGTTGCTGGAGGGGAGAGGGGGTGGGAGGGATGGGGTAACTGGGTGATGGACATTGGGGAGGGTATGTGCTGTGGTGAGTGCTGTGAACTATGTAAGATTGATGAATCACAGACCTATATCCCTGAAACAAATAATAAATTATATATTAATAAAATGTTTAAAGTCTGTTCCATATCTGCATGCTAGAAATTTCAGAGTCTCCTACACAAAAAGCTGGGATCCACTCTAAAAGTTTTAATTTATATTACTTATCAAATTCTGTTTTAGCCATCTAAATATATTTTGATATTGGTTACAAAAAAGTAAACAGAAAGTTTTAAATGTTTTAGGCCTATATTTAGTGCTTTATGTATTACCTCATTTAACTTTCAAGCATAACCCTTTATACTCCGAGCCTGTAAGCCACTGTCTGAAACCCCTGAGGCCAAATCTATCTATCTATCTATCTATCTATTTAAAAGATTTTTATATATTTGAGAGAGACATAGTGATAGAGCATGAGTGGGGCACCTGTTAGGGAGAAGTAGGCTTTCTGAATGTTGGCAGGACCCTGGGAACATGACCTGAGCCAAAGGCAGATGTTTAACCAACAGAACCATGCAGATGCCCCCAGATCTGTTTAGAATTCTAGCTTTTTCAGATTTTTTAGACAGTTAAGTTAGGATATATAACTTTCAGACAAGTGTTAATATTCCAATTATGAAACATTCTATTAAATGGAATAAATAGGGATTCACATCAGGTCAGATCGTATCTTCCTACAAATGGATTGTGAGATTAGGTTTTGACATTAAAGAAATTATGGCTAGTTTCAGTTTTTTAAGATCTGAAATGTGGAATTCCAGATAATTCCTTCTGTTTATATGTATTCTCCATATTTGTGTAGCTGTTATTGGTGCAAACTGTATACTCAGGTTCATCTGATACCATTTCTTATGAACTGTCTTTGCCACATAATAAAAGAACTAGGCTTGATTAAGAGCTTGCTGAACTTGTCTTTAATGTTATTTCTATTGTGCTATGTATGGTTTTCATGACAACTCTTTGACCCTTCACTTCATTTATTGCTAACTGCCATACTCTGTAACTCAGACAGCACCAGGTGCCCAGTGAATATTTCTTGAATGAATGACTCTGCCCACAGATACGCTGAAACCTTTATTTTCATAGCCCCTCACATGTCATAAAGTTTTTCTAGCACAGCAAGGTGAAAGGCAGCACAGGGGCATTAGTTTGTATAAATTGCTTTATGTCTGGTTTCATGATTTTCTGTAGTCAAAATAGGTACACAAGAAAACCATTTTTGTTAATGTGCCTGGTGGGAATGATCAGTGGGCTCAGTTGTACATGATGTACTTATGTGGATGTATGGATATTCATTGGTACTTAAGTTTTCTTGCCAGATTTACTGTAAAACATTGTGCTTTCCTTTTCCATACTTATTAGAATGCTACTCCCTACTTTTGTCTAGTGGAAAGGCCTTTCTTGTAGGAATTGGGTCAGGCTCCAATGTTGCTAGTATTACTTGGGTCACAGTGGGAAGGCAGTTTGTTTTGGGGTCTTGATATCTTGATATCAGAAGTTTTGTTTATTCAGGGGGCGCCTGGGTAACTGAGTCAGTTGAGCATCTAACTTTTTTTTTTGGCTTGGGTTGTGATCTTTGGTTTTTGGGACCAAGCCGATTGTCAGTCTCACACTCAATGGGGAGTCAGCCTGGGATTCTCTCTCTCTCTCTTCCCCTCAGCTCCTCCCCTGGTGCATGTGCTCTTGCCCTCTTGCATGCACAGGTGCACTCTCTCAAATCATAAATAGATCTTTTTCTTAAAAAAGTTTGTTTTGTTAGAAGGTAAACGTTGAGCTAAGTAAAATTTCAAGGTAACAAAGTTTTCATTGGCATTCAATTGTCTCCTTTGAGTGCTTAACCTACTTTCTAGGCTTCCTTCTTGCCAGGGAAACAGTGTCCTCAGGTATAAAAAAAGGTACCCTAACTGTGGCACCTACTTGCTCCATTGTCCAAAAATAGTACTCCTTTCACTCTGGATTCCTATTCCCTTAGTTCTGTGGCCGTCACCTGAAGTAGGTACCAGGAGAAAAATCAGTCTGGAAATTACAGATAATATAGGGACGAGATTTGGTGCAGCATAGCCTTCCCACATCTCTGCATGTCTTTCACTGAGGATTTTGCATCACTGTTAAAGTTTAAATAAACCTCAGAGGATAGTTTTGCTTTTCCAGGTTTCCCTGATTTGTATCTTATCCCTTTCTCTTTATCTTATCCTGTAAAAGTTCTCTCTCCTGAAGTCCTTACAAGCCTTTTACTTGCCCTGATGCCCACTGCTGCCCTTTTGTTTGTTTTCTCAGAGGTTGGGATTCATCAGATCCTTTGATGAGGTTTTGTCCTTTTTGAAACTCACCATGGCAGATCCATAGAACTCAGTAAACCAGAAAGTTGGGGGTGAGGTCACTTCTGGTAAGGAAACAACCGGTCCTTTCTTGGTTTGGTATTTGATATTGGCCGACAGTGTAAAGGTATGTCAGCAGGGGGCTCCCAACTTTTTTCCTTACCCAAAGTAGTAGACAAGAGAGTCAGACTTAAGAGTGTGCAAGGGGAAGCCTTATTACAGTGTTACAGACATGGCACATACATGGTTCTTTCCAGCTAGAGAGAGCTAAAGATAGTAAAGATGGTACTAACAGCCCAGGTTTCTGTCCAAACATTGTCCCTGGAACTGATCTTACGAGGAGGTTTTTATCTTAACTAATTATACTGAGGTTTTATCTTAACTAATTATAGTTCCCTAGGGAATAAAGCTTCTAACATTACATATTTCACTTGTTTGTATGCTGTGCTCACAGAAAGTTTGGTGCTGATAACAGAGGATTATGGATTCTGGAATTATAGTCTCCACAGCTGGGTAAGAGACCCAAGACATTATGCAAAGGGATGTTTATAATTTAAAGTGAGACTGGGAGTCTGAGGAAAGAAATCACATGTAGATTCCTATTTTATGACTTAGGACAAAAATAGCAGGATTTCATTTTGTCAGCTTTCTCTATAAGCCACTATAATGAAACCCTTTTGTGGTTCTATATTTATTGTTCGTCAATCATAAAATACTTCCTAATGCAATAAGATCTCTGGCTTATAAATTCATTAAATATTTATAATATTTTTATAACATTTATTAAATAACATTGTATTTAATTAACCAGATTATTTTTAAATGTATACCATCGGACATTTAGATCATAGCCCAACTGTTGCTTTGCAGGGATTTTTTTTTAATTAATTTTTTTTTTAAATAAACATATAATGTATTTTTATCCCCAGGGGTACAGGTCTGTGAATCGCCAGGTTCACACATTTCACAACACTCCTCATAGCACATACCCTCCCCAATGTCCATATCCCCACCACCCTCTCCCGTCCCCCCTTCCCCCAGCAACCCTCAGTCTGTTTTTTGAGATTGAGTCTTTTATGGTTTGTCTCCTTCCCAGTCCCACCTTCTTTCATTTTTTCTTTTCCTACCCCCCACCCCCCCCCCCATTGCATCTCCACTTCTTCATATCAGGGAGATCATATGATAGTTGTCTTTCTCTGATTGACTTATTTCGCTAAGCACGATACCCTCTAGTTCCATCCACATCGTCACAAATGGCAAGATTTCGTTTCTTTTGATGGCTGCATAGTATTCCATTGTGTATATATACCACATCTTCTTTATCTGTTCATCTGTTGATGGACATCTAGGTTCTTCCCATGCTTTGCAGGGATTTTTTAAAAGATTTTATTTGAGAGAGAAAGCACATATGCATGCTCACGACTTTGGGGGAGAGAGAGAAACAGATTCTCTGCTGAGTGGAAAGCCTGACTTGGGGCTTACTCTTAGGACCCCAAGCCACCCAGGCACCCTATGTTGCTTTGCATTTTAAAAGGAACTTTAAATTACGTGCTTAAAAAAATACTCTGTTCTTCGGTAAGACTGTGTTGGGTATCTAGAATGTAAAGGAAAGACTGGACTTTTTTTTTTTTTTTTTTGAAAGATTTTATTGATTTATTTGCGAGAGAGAGCACGACTGGGGAGGAGAGGATTAAAGCAGTCTCCCTGCTAAGCAAGGAGCCCAATGCAGGGCTTGATCCCAGGACTGAAGGTAGCGGCTTAACCAACTGAATCACACAGGTACCCCAAGAAAGGCTGGACTCTTGTTTAAAATGTACTCCATGTGCTAACATGTTTCACCAACCTCACCAGACTGAAAGGAATATTTTGCAGCAATAAGAACATCTTTGCTGGGGCGCCTGGGTGGCTCAGTGGGTTGAGCCGCCGCCTTCGGCTCAGGTCATGATCTCAGGGTCCTGGGATCGAGTCCCGCTTTGGGCTCTCTGCTCAGCAGGGAGCCTGCTTCCTCCTCTCTCTCTGCCTGCTTCTCTGCCTACTTGTGATCGCTCTCTGTCAAATAAATAAATAAAATCTTAAAAAAAAAAAAAAAAAACATCTTTGCTGCCACAGCTGTCCTAAGAGTACCAGCCAAGTATCTCCTCAGTATTCTGGAAGCCACAGATGACCCCTCACATGAGGTCACAAAACATTTCTCTCATTTTTCTCTGTTCCTCCTCTACCCCTTTGGTGGTTACTTACTGGGGTTCCAGTTGAGGCCAGGGCCTCCTCACCAATACTGCTAGTTCACCCAAGGCACACTGGTACATGTGCCAGGGGTATCCTGGAGTTTCTAAGCATGAACCTTTCAACTGCCAAAGTGGTAGAACTATATTCTTAGAAGAAATGTTCTGGGAGGAATGCTTTACTCTCTCACATGCTTGTACTTTCACAGAATCCCAAAAAGCCATTCTGTCAGCTCCTTCTTACTGCCACCTTTCTCCATAGAGCCAAGAAGGAATCCATGGAAATAATGGGGTTAGGGACTAGCATCTGAAGCATACTTTGCTGAGAGTAATTTCCTTCTGATGCCTGGCAAAGTCTCTTCCTCCCTGTCTTTTCAGGACCAAAACCCAATCAACCAACCAAGCAAACCTCATGTAAGACCAACCACCACTTCATAAGACATGCTTAGAAATCTGAGTTGGATATGGGATCCTGAGTGCATTTACTTAAAGATATTAATAGTTACCATTATTAGTAGATTGCAGGGATTTCTAGAAAATCAGTTCTGTCATATTGTTTTCCTCACACCCACTTACCTTGCTCCCCACTCACCAGATTCCAGAGCCTAGCCAGGTTGTGGCCATGGAGCAAAACATAGTTCCACTTTTATCCTGTGGTTGTAACTATGCCAGTGTGGCTTAATCTTTTTCATTCATACATAATCTCATTCATATTTGGAAAAGAAAACTGAATATCCTAGCACATCCACTTTTGAAAGGAAAGGACACTTTTAATATTTATATCATAATAATTAGAATAATAGATTCTAAACATGAGCTGTAATACGAATTAATTTACTATACTTGCCTAGTTATTTCCAAAACTGTATTATGTTTTATTAACTATCTTTCTATCTTTTAAAAAATCTTAGTTCTTGCCTTCAAGTTTTTTTCTTGGAACAGTTGATTCATGGATTTATGCCATATTACTAATATTCATTTCTAATCATAGCTTGATTTTTTTTTCTTGTCCCCACCAGCTAGAAATATTTTTATTTTATTTTCACACAGATGCAGAGTTTGCAGGGTGGTACAGAAGCCATAGCACGATTGGATCAGTTAGAAGCTGATTATTATGATCTGCAACTTCAGTTGTATGAAGTACAGTTTGAAATCCTGAAGTGTGAAGAGTTATTATTGACAGCCCAACTAGAAAGCATCAAAAGACTTATATCGGGTATGGTATGCATTCAACCACATAAATCCAAAAAAAAAGGAATACATAGAGGAAAAAAAAAATATATACACACACACACACACACACACACACGTATATATGTCAGCTATGGTCCTTGAAACTGTTGAGACTAAAAAAATCCTAACATAAAACCTTTTAGAGGAACTTCTAAACTCAAGTCATTAACTATACTTAGCAATGTCATTATGTTATTACTATGCAAAATGCTTACTTTTGTTAGGTTGTTTTAGCCAGAAAAGTTTTGAGTTCTGGGGATGATACCTAACATTTATTGAGCGTCTAACTGCATGTCAGACACTGTTAAGCACTTCCTGCACACTGCACACACACACACACACACACACACACACCCTAGAAGGTATTATTTTCCAATAATCACTATTCTACAAAGAAGTTGAAGAGGTCATGACTTCAAGCCCTGTGCTGGGTATAGAGTTTACTAAAAGAAAAAAAAGATATACTAGGATCAAACTGAGTCTTAATGAACAACAACAACAACAAAAAAGGATTGCCTGAGGTTACAGAGCCAATAAGTGCATTAGAACATTGTTCTCTCTGGCTCCATAGCCTATGCTCTTAGCCACTACCCCTTGTTGCTGTTTTGTTATAGAAAAGAGAGATGAAGTAGTTTACTATGACACTTACGAAAGCATGGAGGCCATGCTGGAGAAGGAAGAGATGGCAGCGTCTATGCACTTACAGAGAGAAGAGCTACAGAAACTTCAGCAGAAAGCACGCCAGCTGGAAGCAAGACGTGGTCGGGTGTCAGCCAAGAAAGCCTACCTCAGAAATAAAAAGGTATATAATAGGTATTTATTGAATAGACAGCCTTAATTGTAAATCTTGCTTTTAGGCATTACTTAATCCTTGACCCATATCTGATAATTCTAACCAGGTTTGTCACTAATAGTTGCATGTTTTAAAACTAAGTGAGAGTTACCTCTTCGCAACACTCAGGCCATTATATTAACATTTTTGGTTTTCCGAGAGCAGCCCTGTTAATCACATTAGAACAGCCAGTGATGATGTCCTGTTTACCTATGGCACCCTGAACATGACTCTGCTGAATGGCATGACTGTAGGAGCCCATGTAATGCAATTCCTGGCTCATTATTAAGGAGGCCAGTGCTGTTCTTTAGTGAAATCTTGGTTCTGACCTCAGTCTTGAAGGAATTATATATATTAATCTAAATCTGAGGTAGGGGAGGTAACTCCCCAAGAACCTGCAGCCTCATCTCTGCTGCAACCCATCCCCTCACATGGAGTCAGGGGCTCTCAGTGGTCTTGTCCCTACCATCCTTATCCCCATTCCTCCAAGCCTGTCACCTGGAGTGGTAGGTCTGCAGGGGGAAGAAGTAATGACAAAAGATGGCTTGAAAGAGAGGAAACTAGAAACACTATATCCTAAAAAAAAAAAGATAATGAGATCAACTGTATGATACAAAAGATAAAAACCCACCTCTCCATGTAACATTGTTGTAATCCTTTTCTCTGTGTCAGCATGCCCACAGTCACAGGGTGCTTGGTTTATCTAATATCCTCAATAGAATTCCATACCCAAGGGTAGTTCTGACTGTATGTAAATCATGTCCTGCCTCTCCTCTTGAAAAAACAAAGACTGGGTGTCTGGCTAGGTCATGAGGACTTGAAGTCTATACTTTGTGATTGTGCTTTTTAAGAAGAAGAATAGAAACAACATTATTCTTTATGCTTTTTTATCTTCTTTAATGATACGCCTAGTCAAATGAGAATAATCTTTTGCCTAAGTCAAGAAAGCTCTAGAAATCAAAAGCATTCTCATAGTTGGTGACAAACCCGGAGCTGAGCTGAGAGGAGGTTGTCCATCTCCACTTACTTTGACTGTTCATATATTTCACTGCGCAATGTTAGTATTTCTTATAAGGTGCTATTTCAGATCCTGCTGGAGTTACTGGGTAGTGTGTATACAACATCCCACCTTTCTAAATCTGAAAAATAAAGGACTTGGGACCTATATTCTCATTTTGTAATCAAGGGAACTAAGGCTCCTGGTAGTTAAATAAATCACCCAGAGAAAAGCAGCTAGTTATGGTACAAAGGTAGGATTCTGTCTTAGGTCTGTGTGATTTCAAAACCTGAGTCGTTGTATCACTGTAGCATGTTACTTACATAATACTACCTTTGTTATTCCTCTGGAGACTGCCCTGAAGAATTTAATTTCAGGATCTGTACTTGTTAGGTAGTAGAGTCAACCCAGTGTTAGTGAAAAAGACAGTACAGTTGCTTTACAATGTAGTTTACTGGCTTAAAAGGCCATTCATTGTATCACTTTATCAGTTAGAAGAGTGATCTTTTGGTATAGTTTTGAGAGTGTTGGAAACCAATGGCCATCTTTTTACCTGGAGGTCTTCTCTAGGAATACTGAGGGAAAATGAAGACATAGCATGGTATCATTAAATGTTGCCAGTTGGTAGTGCATTATTTTGTAAAGAGGCATGTGTTTCCTAGTTTACACTTATGTTTTATTTTCATGTGATTAGAATAAGCATTCCTATATTTTCTTTGTCATTCTGACTTTTTATCTTTAAGGTCTTTTCACTCAGTCTCTGACCATAAGGTACAGACTTCATAATACTATTTAAACACTCCAGGCAAAATCATGTTCTTTAACCCATAAGAGTTTAGAATACAGACTTTCAGCCACAAGTTGTATGTACTTTCAGCCAAGAGTCTGTAAACTCAGACCAGTTTGAAGAGTATAATAAGACTTAGAATCTTTAGAGGAGTTAGTAGTTTTTTCAGTTCCTACTGATTTGGTTTCTGCTGCTTCAGTACTCCAGATGAGAAAAGACATGGCCTACTTGGTGCTTTGCCATGTAGGTGCATGTTAAGATTAAAAATTAAACCCAATAAAATAAACTCTGGTGTGGTGTTCCAAGTCTTCCAGGTTTCACTTATATTAAAACATATTTTATGTATTTATAGGAAATTTGTATTGCAAAACACAATGAAAAGTTCCAACAGCGCCTTCGGAATGAAGATGAATATAGAACCCATCACACAGTACAACTAGTAAGTTTGAACTTGTGGAGACTTAGAAGAAAACTTTGATATTTACATATCTCAAAGTGAATAAGATTTATAGAGAATAAGAAAATGTGAGTAACTAGATGTTAGCATTAATTACATATATCTGTATATAGAAATGTATGTAATTTAATATGTATGCATATACATACATATATTATTACTTAGAACAGTTTTAGACAAATTAAGTACATGAAGTAGACAGTTCCCATATATTTCCATACATGCAGAGCTTCTCCTTCCAGCCAAAGAGTGTAGTACCTTTGTTACATTCAGTGAATCAACACTGATACATCGTTATCACCCAAAGTACATAGTGTAAGTTCATTCTTGGTACTGTGTGTTCTGTTGGTTTTGACAAATATATAGTGGCATGAATCCACCATTGTAATGTCATATAGAACATTTTCACCACCCTGAGAATGTCCTATGTTCTATGTATTCATCCCCACCTCTCTTACATTCCTGGCAACCATTGATCTTTTTACTCTCTCCACAGTTTTGCCGTTTCTAGAATATCTAATTGGACTCATACAATATGTAGCCTTTTCAGATTGACATAACTTAGTAATATGCATTTAAGATTCCTCCATTTATTTTCTTTCTTTCTTTCTCTCCATGCATTTTCATGGCTTGATAGTTTATTTCTTTTTAAAAAGTGCTGGATGTACCACAGTTTATTTTCTGATTTACCTAACGAGACATGTTGGTTGCGCCCAAGTTTTGGCACTTATGAATAAAGTTGCTGTAAACATTCATACAGGTTTTTGTGTGCACATAAGTTTTCATATCTTGGGTAAATACCAAGGCGCACGATTGCTGGATCATAAGGTAAGAACTGACTTAATTTTGTATGATACTGTGAATTGTTTACCAGAGTGGCTGTAGCATTTTGCATTGCTACAAGCAATGAATAAGAGTTTCTATTGCTCCACATTCCTAACAGCGTTGGTATTTTAGCCATTCTAATTAGGAATGTGGTGGTATCTGATGAGTGTTTAGTTTGCATTTCCCTGGTGGTGTATGATAATGAGCATCCTTTCATAATGCTTTCCTGTCATCTTTATACCTTCTTTGCTGAGGTTATGTACAGGTCTTTTGCTGGTTTTTTAATTGGGTTTTTTGCTTTCTTTTTATAGAGTTTTAAGAATTCTTTATTCTGGAGAACAGTCCTTTATTAGATAGGGTTTTTGCAAATATCTTCAAATTTGCGGCTTGTCTTTTCATTCTCTTGTCAGCATCTCTTGCAGAACAGAATATTTTTAATTTCAATGTTACTGAAGTCCAGCTCACCACTTCTTTCTTTCATGAGTTGTACTTTTGGTGCTGTTTCTAAAAAGTTCTCTTCAAACTCAAGGTCATCTATATTTTCTCCTGTGTTATATTTTGGGAGCTTTATAGTTTATTTTACATTTAAGTTTGTGATCTGTGTTGAGTTAATGTATGTGAAGGGTTTAGGGTCTGTAGCTAAACTTCTTTTTAAATGTGAATGTCTAGTTGTTCCAACACCATTTCTTTAAGGAAAAAAAAAAAAAACCTGTCATTTCTCCTTTGGATTGTCTTGGCTCTTTTGTTAAAGATCAGTTCTATTATTTTTATCTAGGTCTTTTGCCTCTCCAAAGCTAGTCAGTAACCACAAAGTATGCAAATGAGATTTTGACTAGGATTACATCATGTTTATAGGTTAAATTTTGGAGTAATGGAGCACCTTTGGAGCACCTTGATACTGTGTTTTCCTATCTATAAACAGGGAATTAGCTCTCCATTTACTTCGATCCTTTTTATTTAATCTATTAATTTTATAGTTGGCCTCATATAGAGCTTATACATATTTTATTAGATTTGTTCCTAATTCTTTCTTTTCTGGGGTGGTAATGTAAATAGTTTTTAATATTAAACTTGATATGTTCATTGCTGGTACATTAGAAAACATTTGACTTTTATATGTCAACCTTGCAGCCAAGCTATAATCCGTTCATTAGTTCCAGTTTTCTTTTTCTGTTGGTTCTTTCAGGTTTTCTACAGGAACACTCTTGTCATCTGCAAATGAAGACAGGTTTTTTTTCTTATATCCCAATCTATACACATTTTACTTATTCCTCTTTTTCCATTAGTTACAACTTCCAGTATGATGCGAACTGAGAAGGAATGGTGAGAGGGGACATTCTGTCTTTTCCTGATCTTAACAAGAAAGCTTCTAGTTTCTTAGCCATTAACTACCATGCTTAGCTATAGGATTTCAGTAGATGTTCCTTATGAAGTTGAGGAACTTTTTATTATTTACTGAGCTCATTAGGTCACTTTTTAAAAATTGCATTAGAAATCTACTCCCAGCATTGCTATACCTCATGTCTGCATTGTATTATCCTCTCAATCTTTTCAGACATACGTGTCCTAGATTACTCAACCACTGATTCTAAATTTCATTAAATAGTAGAAATGCTGACAGGACCATGTCACTATATATGCTCATGTAATTTTTGTCACCCTAAAGGCCAGATGGCTTAAATTTGTCTGCATTAATCTCTTAAGCTCATTTTGGCATATGTTAAAGTTGCCCCTTACTCTTGATTTTAAACATGTAAAAGTAGCCAAACTAAACTGTAAGATTCATCATTCTCCATGAAGCTAGAAATAGCAAAATTAATTCTTGCATTTTTATTTTGCATTGTGCTTTTCATAAATCAGAAGCTGCCTTGTAAAGGGTAGATAATGGGCCAGCGGAACAGGCAAATAAAATTCCTCTTATCAGGAGTGCATGGATGGCACAGTCCTTCAGCATCTCCATCCGGCTCCCTGCTCAACGGGGATCCTGCTTCTCCCTCTCCAACTCCCCCTGCTTGTGTTCCCTCTCTCGCGCTCTCTCTCTCTCTCTGTCAAATAAATGAATAAAATCGTTTAAAAAAAAAAAAAAGAATTCCTTCTATCAGCATCTGCACCTGTGCTCTCAGATTGCTGTTGAGATTCTTGCTTAGACATTGTTACTTATTTTATGAAGATTTTGGCTTTGGTGAAATGCCACTACTTTGGTAGATGTAGTAACTAATTTTTTTTAAGATTTTTGTTTATTTGACAGCACAGTCAAGGGAAGCAGCAGGCAGAGGAAATGGGAGAAGCAGGTTCACCATAGAGCAGGAAGCCCAGTACTCCTAGCAGACACTGTTAACAGAGCCACTCAAGTGCCCCTAATTATTTTTTTAGAATGAGTATTAAATCCTTTCTTCAAGAGTTTCTTAAGGCAAAGCAGAGTAAAAATGAGAAAACGGATACTTGAGGGGATCTCAAAATAGATGTCATCTGCCTTATAATTTCTGCCTAATATGAGCTTTGGGCGGAATGCTAAGTGTGGGAGAATGAGCCCACTAGCCATCTCCTTATCTTTAACATGCATAACTGTAGTAAATGGCAAGTTGGCTTACATGAAAATAAATCATTGTTTTACAAAGTTGGTTTTAAGCCACCTTTATTTAAACCACTTGGGTGGTTTAAAATGCACATTCCTAGATGTTAACGGTAGTGTCTCAAAAATTTCTTCTGGAAATCCTTGCAAATTAAATATTTAAGACTAAGGAAGTTTATTTTATTTTATTCATTTATTTGAGGGAGAGAGAGTGAGAGAGAACATAAGAAGGGAGAAAGTCAGAGAAGCAGACTCCCCATGGAGCTGGAAGCCTGATGAGGGACTCCATCCCTGGACTCGGAATCGTGACCTGAGCTGAAGGCAGTCACTTAACCAACTGAACCACCCAGGCGCCCCAGAAGTTTATTTTAATATTTGATAGTAAACTCTCTGAAACAGAATAAAGAAAGTGTAAAGCTACTTACTCTTTTTTAAAGCTGAGAGACAGATTGAGTAAGAGAAGGAAATGGTGGTGGGGAAACAAGTCAGTTTTCCCATTAAAAAGTGCATTCTTGTTTTATTAACCACAGTCTCTTAATTGACGGGTTTCACTTCAAGAAAGTACATGCAGAATAATTTAAGCTGTAGTTTATGAAAACTGATCAGAAGTTTTAAGATTATTTTGGTTACAATGTTTTTTAAAAAACCATTTCTTGGCAATTTTGGTTTTTTTTTAAAGATTTTATTTATTTATTTGACAGAGATCACAAGTAAGCAGAGAGGCAGGCAGGGGGGTGGGGTGGGAGGCAGGCGGAGGGGGGGGGCAGGCTCCCCACTGAGTAGAGAACGCAACGTGGGACTCGATCCTAGGACCCTGAGATCATGACCTGAGCCGAAGGCAGAGGCTTAACCCACTGAGCCACCCAGGCGCCCTGGCAGGTTTTTTTTTTTTAAATTGAGATGTAACATTGTGTAAATTTAAGATGTAGCATATTGAGTTGATAACATTCCTTTTGCAGTATGATTGCCATTGCTGAAATCTCTGTGGCATCACATAATTACAGTCCCTTGTTGTGTTGAACAGTTAAGGTGTAGTCACTTAGGTAATTTGGTGTTCATAATAGGCTTCTTTTTTCTAACAGAGGATATTTTAAAATTGAAGTGTAGTTACATTAGTTTGGGGTATACAACATACTGATAGGAGAGTTCCATATATCATGCTGTCCTTTTCACAAGTATAGTACCCCCGTCACCACACAGCACTGTCACAGTACCACTGACTATATTCCCTGTGCTGTACCTTTTAGCCCCATGAGTTAGTCATTCTGTAACTGGAAGCCGGTACCTTCCATTGCCCTCCACGCCCTTTTCCCACCTGCCCACCTCCCTCCCCTCTGGAAACCACAAGTTTGTTCTTTGTTGCTGATGGCTCTGTTTCTGCCTTTTTTGTTTGCTCGTTCATTTTGGTTTTTTAAAATGCCACATATAAGTGAAGTCATACAGTATTTGTCTGACTTACTTCATTTAGCATAATAACCCCTAGGTCCATCCATGTTGTTGCAAATGGCAAAATAATCATTCTTTTTATGGCTGAGTTATATTCAGTTGTACATATCCATCTTCATCTACTCATCTTTCAGTGGACACTTTGGTCACTTACATATTTTGGCTATTGTGAATAATGCTGTAACAAACATGGGGGTGCATATATCTTTTTTAATTACTGTTATCATAGTCTTTGAATAAATACCCATAAGTGGAATTACTGTATCATAGGAGATATATATATATATTTTAATTTTTTATTCATTATATGAGAGAGACAGAGAGAGCACAAGCAGGCGGAGAAGCAGGCAGGGGGAGAGGGAGAAGCAGGCTTCCTGCTGAATAGGGAGCCCAACATGGGGCTCGATCCCAGGACCTGGACATCATGACCTGAGCCGAAGGCTGATGCTTAACCATCTGAGTCACCCAGGTGCCTCAGGATATTTATATTTTTAGTTTCTTTGAGGACCCTTCATACTGTTGTCTACAGTGGTTGCACTACTTTACCCTCCCACCAACAGTGCACAAGGCTTCCTTTTGTCCATATCCTCACCATCCTCACCAACACTTGTTATTTCTTTTTTTTTTTTAAAGATTTTATTTATTTATTTGTCAGAGACAGAGGGAGAGAGAACGAGCGAGCACAGGCAGACAGAGGCAGGCAGAGGCAGAGGGAGAAGCCGGCTCCCTGCCAAGCAAGGAGCCCGATGTGGGACTTGATCCCAGGACCCTGGGATTATGGCCTGAGCTGAAGGCAGCCCCTTAACCAACTGAGCCACCCAGGCGTCCAACAATTGTTATTTCTTGTCTTTTTTGTTCTAGCCGTTCTGACAGGTGTAAGGTGATATGTCATTGTAGTTTTGATTTGCATTTCCCCAATGAGTAGTGATATTGAGTGTTTTTTCATGAGTCTTTTGGCCATTTGCATATCTTTGGAAAAAATCCCATTTTTAGCAGTAAGTATTATTACTTATAAACATGATGATGATGATGATGATGATGATGATTTTCTTTGGTATTGAGTTGTAGAAGTTCTTTATATGTTTTGGATTTTAACTCCTTACCGGACATATCATTTGCAGGTATCTTCCATTCAGTAGGTTGCCTTTTCATTCTATTGATGGTTTCCTTCACTGTGCCAAAGTTTTTTATATTGGTATAGTCCCAGTATTTGATTTTTGCTTTTGTTTCCTTTGCCTGAGGAGACCTATCTAAAAAAAAAGTTACTAAGACTGTTGTCCAAGAGCTGCCTGTGCTCTCTTCTGGGAGTTTTCCTCTTTTTTACCACCTCTACCTCAGGGTCCATTTCTCCCTTGGTACTTGACAACTAAACCTCTGGGTCTATTTAACATGCCTGTTCTTTGTCACCACCACTTACACATCCCTGCTGCTTTTCTAGGACTTAATATAGGGCCTGGCTGACAGGTAATTGACAAGTGTCTGATGGAAGAATAGAATTTCTTTATCTTCAGTTGCTTTCCCCCTAACATATTACTCTCTTAGATGGTATTTTAACATGCTATCCTTCTTTATTTTCTGATCTTAAAAAGTTTCCTTGTCTTAATATTTTCTAATTTTGTCTTATCTATAAGCAAGGTGAGTTTCTTCCTGAATAATTGAGTATCTTGATATGTGTATAAATTCTGATTTTTTTTTTTAAGATTTTATTCATTTATTTGACAGAGATCACAAGTAGTCAGAGAGGCAGGCGGGGGGTGTGGGGGGAGTAGGCTCCCTGGTGAGCAGAGAGCCCAATGCGAGGCTCGATCCCAGCACCCTGGGATCACGACCTAAGCTGAAGGCAGAGGCCTTAACCCACTGAGCCATTCAGGTGCCCCACGATTTTGATTTTAAAAAAGCATATTCTAAACTCCTTTTTTTTTTTTACTGCTTCTTTAAAAATTCTTATTATAAGCAATTTTAAAATTAGTGGCTTGCAAAGATGCTTCTCAACCATTCTTACATTTTTAAAAACCTTACTGTGTTTATAAAAAGACATGTGATTTTATGAAAGATTAAAGCAATACAGAAAAAAATTATGAAGAAAAACCACTAAAATAGATGATCACAACTCCTCTTCCTGAGTTTATTTCATCTTAGAGTTAGGTTTCGTTGAGGTGCCATTTCAGGAAGGTTTCATGGTTACCATATATTCTGTGTTCTGGCATGTTTTTGGGGTGCTTGTTTCCTAAGAGACAATTTGTCTAGGTCATACTGTCATATTTTCTCTCTATTAAAATTGTATAGAGACTGTTACACTTTCTTGTAGCTTTGAATGTTGCAGTGTGAGGCCTGAGGTCTCCCTTCCTTCCACCCATCCTCCATGAGACTTGATTTTTCTGTTCAGATACTCATAAGTATTATGAGTTCTTGTTGGTTGTGGAAGTCTAGTAACTACCAGGTGATGATTGTAGGTGATGATTTCTGAAACCCTTTCACTTTCAGCCTGAAGATTGAAGTCACCCTTTGGATTTCAGTGTAATCATTCAAGACAAATGAAGCAGTAACTGTCAGTAGAAATGGTTCAGGAAAACGCTGGTGGTGGGAAAGAAAAGACGTAATAGAGTAAGGGAATAATTGAAGATTGACTTTGAAAAGGACAAATGGAAGTAAGACAAGTTAGTGACACACTGGAGACCACTGTCCTCTTCACATGGAATGAACTGATCTTATAGGAGGTATCTCCAAGTTTTTAAAACAAAGCAGGAAATAAAGTCATAGCCTATTTGCAAAGCTTAAAATGCCTTTTCATTTAATACTAGTTCTGTGAAAATCAGATTTAAATAGATAACCTTTAGGTGATTCAGCAACATAAGGAATTTTTTTTTTTAAATTTCAGTATCGTAAACAACAGTATTCTGTTTATTTGAGGTGTACAGTGTGATCGTTTAACAATTCTTTACATTACTCAGTACATATCATGATAAGTTTATTGTTGATTCCCATCACTTCTTTTACCCATTCCTCCCACCCACATCCACTCTGGCAACAATCTGTTTGTTCTCTATAGTTATGAATTTGTTCTTGGTTTGTCTCTCTCTCTTTTTTCCTTTGCTCATCTGTTTCTTAATTTCCACAAGTGAGTGAAATCATATGGTATTTGTCTTTCTCTGGCTTACTTAACTTAGCATTATACTCCCTAGGTCCATCCATGTTGTTGCACATGGCAAGTTTTCATTATTTTTATGGCTGAGCAATATTCTGTTTTATATATGCCAAAGCTTCTTTATTCATTTCTCCATGGATGGGCACTTGGGCTGCTTCCATAATTTGGCTGTGGTAAATAATGCTGCAGTAAACATAGGGGGTGCATATATATTTCCCAATTAGTGTTTCCATAATCTTTAGGTAAACACCTAGTAGTGAAATTACTGGATCATAAGGTAATTCTGTTTTTAATTTTTTGAGGAGTCTCCATATACCATACAAACTGTTTTCCACAGTTACTACCAGTTAGCATTAACATAGGGAAACTTCTAAATTTCTCTGCAGGTAACTCCCAGCTTCAAGGTGTGATATTAAACCAAATGATTCATGTATAATTCAAGAAATACTTTTTTTCCTAACTGCTGGTTATATTGGTATCTAAGTTATTGGCCAGGTGGTTGCTGATCTTATTTATTTTTATTTTTTAAGGTAACTATTTGATTTTGCAGAATAGAGCAGCTACAAATATTTTATATTTAAATTGTCTAAGCCAGAGACTCAAAATGGAACATTTTTTGGTCTAGAGAAGATTTGATTTTACTTTTCAGAGTAAACATCTTTAATTGTGGGTAAATGCAAAAAAAGAAATGGTATTGTTTTGTCAGCATATCACTGTGAATTTTAAAACTATGATTTCTGTTAAAAATTGGTAGTTTCATTCCATGAAACACTTTATTTAATGAATCATTCTTTGAGTTACCCATTTTACTTTTTTACTCATTGAGAGGTATCCCCCCCCCCCCGTTAATAATAAAAATGAACAGGACATGTCATAATGAAATTACTATTAATTTTTTATCAGAAGAGAGAAAAATTACATGATGAAGAAGAAAGAAAAAGTGCTTGGGTTAGCCAGGAGAGACAGAGAACACTGGACAGACTTCGAACTTTTAAACAGGTAATAAAAGTATGATCAATTGATTGTTTTTCATTTTTTTTAAACAGCTATATATATATACTCCTATTGGAAGATAATGAGGAAAAAAACCTTAATTTTTCCTTTATAATTTAGAAAATGTAATTTTGGGGGGATGGGTTAATGGGGTGATGGACAATAAGGAGGACACTTGTTGTTATGAGCACTGAATATTATATGCAACTGATGAACCACAGTTCTACCCTAAAAATGATAATACACTATTTGTTAACAAACTTGAATTTGAACAAAACCAAAAAAAGACAGTTACTTTAGGGGTTCCTGGGTGAGTAGGTTGGTTAAGTGTCTGACTCTTGATTTTCTCTCAGGTCATGATTTCAGGATTGAAAGATCAAGCTCCACGTCCATCTCTGCGCTTGGCAGGGTGTACTCCAGATTCTCCACCCCCTCTCTTCTCTCAAATAAACAATAACAAATAAAATATTTTTTAAAAATTAATGTGTGATTACAGGACTACCTTTCTCCCATTCATTAGTGTAGGTATTAAAGATTTATCATTTGAGAGGGAGAATGAGTGGGGGCAGGGGCAGAAGGAGAAGGAGAGAGAGTCTTCAGCAGTGAGCGTGGAGCCTGACACAGGGCTCGATTTCACAACCCTGAGATTATGACCTGAACTGAAACCAAGAGTTGGTCATGTAAGTGACTGTGCCACCCAAGCACCCCATACCTTTCTTCCATTTGTGTACAGCAACAGCAACTTCGTGGTTTTGGCCTATCATTTCAGTAGTATGAAAGGATCATCACAGCCTTTGGCAAACCTGGATTTTTGTTGTTGTTTTATAAAATTAATTAGTTCACAACTGACTATCCATTTTAGGCATCAACTTGTTATTAATAGCACATACAGTAACCTATGGTAACAATCTATGGAAATGACCCTGGCAGAATTAGAGAGTGGATCAGCTTACATGAGAAGTGGTTTGGCAGTTCTCTTGCCAGGCTAATCCAGGATGCTGGATGCTAGTACACAGCAGCCAAACATTTCCTTGGAGCTGTGTTGAAGCTGAATGGTTCTAGTTATGTAAGTGTTCAGGAGTCTAACTTCCTATCTGTGCTGACAAGGATAAACCTTGTGTTAAGTAAATGTTGTTCACCAAATCCATTAATGCTAGGTTTTACTACAGTAAAAGATAGAATAAGAGTTCTGTATGTTAGTACTTAAAATTGTATTCCCTCTTCTTCCATCATAAAAATGTACATACTGTTTTGAGAGTTTTTTGAATACCAGGAAATGCTTTAAAAAATGAAAAATTAACGTTTTGAACTGTAAGCTTGTGAAAATACATGTAAGAAGCTAATAGTTTCATAGCTTTCTATATACCAATATCATTTATGTTTCGTATTTTTATCTTGCTATTTTGCCATTTAAATTACTAATTTCAGTCATTAAAAATCTTCAAATCCTCTAATAATTCTGAACAGTTGGCTTCTTAAGTGGGTAACAGGGGATAGGGCCTTGATAAAGGAGTTGGCAAGCAAATAGGGCTCAGTGATAATTGTTGAAAGGTATTATGCTTTGGTATTCTAGTCTTCTGTTTAACTGTTTAAAAGCACTTTCCCTGAAAAATCACAAAAGCTCCAAAATAACATTTTGCATCAGGAGATAATAGCCATTTGTTCATAAATTGTTTTACTGTAATTTGACCAGTCATAACTTCTGATTTTTTAGAGGTACCCTGGCCAAGTCATACTTAAATCAACCAGATTGCGACTGGCTCATGCCAGAAGAAGAAGCACAGCCAGTCCTGTGCCCTGTGAAGACCAGTGTGACCCTCTGCCAGGAGCGCTCCAGCCAGAAGAGAAAAGTGAAAAGGTGGAGGAAGGAAGAGGGAAGCTTGGGTCATCACAGAAAACAGAAGCCCAAAGCCTCTCACAACTTGAAGATACTTCATTAGCACAACTTGAAGCCACTTCATTACCTCTCAGTGGTGTTACCTCTGAACTGCCGTCCACTGTATCTCTTCCAGTTTTGAATAATATTGACCTCGAACCAGGTTCTATTACCACAGCTCCACTCCCCCCACCTCTTCCCCCAACACCACCTCCCCCACCCCCGCCTCCCCCTCCCCCTCCACCACCCCCTTTGCCTGTTGCTAAGGACAGCTCCCTAGAGATACTGGAGAAAGGTCTGCCTATAACAGAGGGGAATGAGAAGAGGATCCCAAAGTCTGCGAGTGCACCCTCAGCACATCTCTTTGACAGCAGCCAGCTGGTCAGTGCCAGGAAGAAGCTGAAAAAGACTGCTGAAGGTTTACAGAGGAGAAGAGGTAAGTTAAACAGACATGTTTATATTCATGTGTTGAGTAAGTTAAGACATAATCAAAGGACATTATATTTCATAGCACCCTACAGAGCTTAAAACATTTTCTTTTTGGACATTATTCGATAGTAAAGAGGTTTGCAGAGTCACAGCTTGGCACAAATTCTCCCAGTCCGCATCAGCAAATGTGTACAGACACAGAAATGTGCACCTTCTTGAGCTCTTAGGGATGTTCTAAAAATATTTTGAAGTGATATTTGGTCTATCTGGTAATACATAGTAAGTGACTCCTTCTGTGTTAAAAAGAAAATCTGATTTTAAACCTAGGAAATAACAAGGTATTCACACCAGAAAATGTAAGCTAGCTGGGCAGGACTGTCACACTAGGATGACATTGGCAGGACCATGTAACATTTGGTCACAAATTTATTGAGGGCCTTGGTATACTCTTTGTATAAAAAAGCAAGGAAGGATGGGGAGTAGCATACATAATTTACAGCATGCCATATATGCCTTAATAAAACCGTTATAATCCTGGTCCATGGCTTTCATTGGGAGAACATTATATAAAATAATTTGTATATTAAATTTTAATCTGAGAGATCATACATTAAATATTTTTACCATAACTGGAGTAGAATTTTATATGTAAAACAGCTAAGTGGAAAAAACAGAAGTCACTGTAGTCCGGGCACCTGGTTGGCTCAGTCAGTAAAGCATGCAACTCTTGATCCTCAGGGGCATGAGTTCGAACCCCACATGGGGGATAGAGTTTATTTAATAATAATAATTTAAAAATCTCTTGAAAAAAATTTAAAAATCACCATAGTGAATCAAAACTTAGTTCTTTTTTTTTTTTTTAAGATTTTATTTTATTTTTTTGACAGACAGAGATCACAAGTAGGCAGAGAGGCAGGCAGAGAGAGAGAGAGAGGAGGAAGCAGGCTCCCTGCTGAGCAGAGAGCCCGATGTGGGACTCAATCCCAGGACCCTGAGATCATGACCTGAGCCGAAGGCAGTGGCTTAACCCACTGAGCCACCCAGGTGCCCAAAACTTAGTTCTTTAAAATTATATTTGTAACTCAGATGTTGTCTGAATTTAGATTGAGCTGTTGCATTATGGAAATCCTTTGGGAGTCTCACCCATTGTATTCCCAAAGACCACCTTCCAGCTCCCAATCTGCTTGCTTCTCTTACATGGGAAATAATAGAGATAATAACTTGGAATTGGAATCTGGATGTTGTGGCTTTGTTTGTTTAAACAAGCACAATTGAGATCCCATCTGTTTCTGGGAAACCTTCAGTCGACATTTCGTGGTCTGTGTTGTTTTCAGTGTCCTTGGCTAGCACAGTCCTAAAGTCTAGAGGTTTCTAATTGCACTGTAATTATGATCCTAACTGTAATTATTCTCTTTCATTTGTTAAGTGAGCTCACCCATGGATGAGGTGCTAGCTTCCTTGAAGCGTGGTAGTTTTCATCTGAAAAAGGTTGAACAGCGAACTCTGCCTCCTTTTCCTGATGAAGATGATAGTAATAATATCTTGGCACAAATCAGGAAAGGGGTAAAATTGAAGAAGGTACAGAAGGAAGTGCTGAGAGAATCCTTCACACTTCTGCCTGACACAGACCCTCTAACACGGAGCATCCATGAAGCTCTTAGAAGAATCAAAGAAGCGTCCCCTGAGTCAGAGGATGAAGAGGAAGCTTTGCCTTGCACAGATTGGGAAAATTAACAGGTAAATGGTCTTATATTCTTTTTGTAGCATTCAGTGATACAGCTTTTATATTAAATGGTGAAGTCTGTTCTATTTTATTCATGAGGTTTATTATTATACAGCTCAGTTATAGCATGGACCATAGATTTATGAACTTCAGGTTTTGTGTAGTTTCTGGGAACCTAAAATAAAATGCTTTTCAAAGATACTGTTACATAAATGCTGTGTTTATATCCTGCTTGTTAAAAATTTCTACAGTAGGTGTGCCTGGGTGGCTTACTCGGTTAAATGGCTGCCTTTGGCCCAGTTCATGATCCCAGGACATTTTTGGTGGGGATGAGGTGGGAGGGTCCTATGCTCAGTGGGAAGCCTGCTTCTCCCTCTGTTCTTTACCCTGCTTGTGCTGTCTTGTTCATTCACACACTCTCTCAAATAAATAAATAAAATCTTTAAAAATATAAAGAAATTAAAATTTCTACAGTATAGCTATAGCCCAAATAAAGAGGACAGTCTTATTCCAGTAAAGTGACAGTCTTACTTCTTGTTTTAAAAACAGAGAAGGCAGGTGGGACACCTGGGTGGCTCAGTTGGTTCGGCGGCTGCCTTTGGCTCAGGTCATGATCCCAGCGTCCTGGGATCGAGTCCCACATCAGGCTCCTTGTTCAGCAGGGAGCCTGCTTCTCCCTCTGCCTCTGCCTGCCACTCTGTCTGCCTGTGCTCGCTCGCTTGCGCGCTCTCTCTCTCTCTCTGACAAATAAATAAAATCTTTAAAAAAAAAAAAAAAAAGAGAGAGAGAGAGAAGGCAGGATACCTGGATGGCTCAGTTGGTTATGCATCTGCCTTCGGCTCAGGTCATGATCCCAGCATCCTGCGATTGAGCCCTGCATCAGGCTCCCCGCTCAGCAGAGCGCCTGCTTCTCCCTGTGCCTGCCGCTCTCCAGCCTGTGCTTTCTCTCTTTCTCTGACAAATAAATAAAAAACGTCTTTAAAATGAATGAATGAATACATACATACATACATACATACATAAAAGGCCTTTTCTGACTAAAGTATTTCAGGTACAAATTATGTATATTGAATTTTGATGTCTTCTTAGCTGCCTACAAAGGAATTTTCTAAGATCAGTTTAGAAAAATTATTGCATTGTCTGATTATTTAGCTTTCTAAGCTTATAAAATGAAGATTTATCATTTTAAGACCTATCCTAGTTACTGCATGATGCAGATAAAATTGCAGTTAATACAGTAAATACCTAATAAGTGTATGCGTGTCTTATTGAGTACCCCTGTGGTACTGGTAACACATTTGGGGTTCTCTTAAAGTAATAGAGTTTTGACTTGAACACATTTTAGTAAGCTAATTATATAGTTCTGTGGCACAAATTATGCTGAATATAGAGTCAGTAAAGATAAAATCTAACAGTAGTCCTAACTGAAATGTAACTTCTGCAAACTGTAATGCAAATATGCACATATATTCTTTTAAGTATCTTATGCTCTCTTGACTGACTGTGTTTCTGTGGGCTTTACAACATTCACCATGGGGCGGGGGGGGGGGGGGGATTCATAGTCCTGGAAAGGAAGTAGGTGAAGGAATAATAAACTTAACTTGTTATCGAAGTGATTCTGAAATATGCCTGATCATAAGAACTACCTGGGAGCTTATTAAAAATGCACATTCTTGGCTTTCACTCCCTTGGACTCATACTGAATAGATCTGATGTACATGCAGGCATACATCTGGATTTTGAAGACTTAATACAAAAAAAAGGTAAATTATGTCATTAGTTTTTTAATATTACTAACATATTGAAAGATACTATTTGGGATATGTCGAATAAAATACTACCAAAAGCAATTTTACCTGCACCTTCTGGGCATGGCTCCATCAGGAAAATGTAGATGTTCTTCTGCTATGCTCCCATCCCTACCTCTCCCCATCAGTGTCTGCACTGATCAGTAGGCTTAACAAAAAAAGGTCGTGAAAAATCGCATTCCCCTCGAAAAGTGGTTGTATATTACCTTTTTTAGTGTGCTCCAGCCAGCATTCAATAGTAGCACTACTATCCTGCCTTGGGTATTGGGCTGTTAGTATCCCTCTATCCTCTATTTATAGAGGCCCTAAGTATCTACACTGTGCTTTGTAGAAGTCACACATCTACTCACTGTGTGACTATGTCTAGGAATTCAGGGTGTCTAACTGGGTATTATTTGTAGATTTTCTACCACTTCACAGTGCTACCTATCCCCTTGTCTCTTGCTTGGAGCTTCTCAGTGAGCTGCTCCTATGCCTAAAACTACCATTATAGGCACTGATTAGTTAACTGCACAGTTGGGCCTTTAAAAAATGAGTGTTTTCGGGGTGCCTGGGTGGCTCAGTAGGTTAAAGCCTCTGCCTTCAGCTCAGGTCATGATCCCAGGTTCTGGGATCGAGCCCCGCATCGGGTTCTCTGCTCTGCAGGGAGCCTGCTTCCCTTCCCCTCTCCCTCTCCCTCTCTCTCTCTCTCTCTCTGCCTGCCTCTCTGCCTATTTGTGATCTCAGTCAAATTTAAAAAAAAAAAATTTTGGGGGGGGGGGTGTTTTCGTCTTTGGATTACAGCTGCTGCCCACAGTAGCCCAGGTGGGGTACATGGCCCATCAGCAGTTGCTCATACCAGCCCATCATCTCCATTTGTTTTCACCCTTCCCACCAGATCCTGCCCAGCATGTAGATATGGCAACAGCATTTCATATGTTCAAGTGCTTGGGTGGTTATTTTTAGCTTTTAGCTACTAATTTACCCTTAGAGTCAATGTTAAGAATATATCCACAATGAATACCATTTTGAAAATTGCCCCCAATTTTTTTTTTGGCTGATTGATTATTACTTATGGCTGGTTTATATATTATAATGTTGAGAGAAACAGTGAAATACTCTCAGAAAACACATGAGCTCAGATATCTGCAAAATTACTTAGGATAAAACTGTGTATCCTATACCAGAAGCAAACCATATTCTAGTTGCAATCCCCACCAATTTGAGCAGGCAATGATAAAGGAGCTATTTTCACTGCCTTGTATGGGGTCTTGGCAAATTGTTTATAAAGACTAAACTTTTAGATGCTCATCTATAGATGGCTAAAAGTCTGTAATTCGTATTTCCTGTTAAAAATCAGTTTCTTGAAGTTTTTAAATCACTAATTAGCTTTTCGGGAAAAAATTTCTCAAAACTTCTTGAAATAAAAAGTGAATATCTCCTGTTCTGCCTTGTACAGCTTGCTTTAAAACTCTTCTCAGTAGGGCACCCCGGTGGCTCAGTTAGTGAAGCCTCTGCCTTTGGCCCAGGTCATGATCTCAGGTTGGGGGTCTGTGGGGAGCCTGCTTCTCCCTTTCCCTCTGCTCCTTTACCCTGCTTGTGCATACTCTCCCTCTCTCAAATAAATAAAATCTTTCAAAAAAATAATAAAATTCATCTCAGCAATAGCTGTAGGTAATAGTGTCCTTGAAGGAAATTTCTATATAAGGAAATACAATTATATAGGCTTTATATTGAGTTTCTAATTAGTTTTCTGCAGGTTCCTCCTTTAAGAAGTAACTATAACACGGGGCGCCTGGGTGGCTCAGTGGGTTAGGCCGCTGCCTTCAGCTCAGGTCATGATCTCAGGGTCCTGGGATCGAGTCCCGCATCGGGCTCTCTGCTCAGCGGGGAGCCTGCTTCCTCCTCTCTCTCTCTGCCTGCCTCTCTGCCTACTTGTGATCTCTCCATGTCAAATAAATAAATAAATCTTTAAAAAAAAAAAAAAAAAGAAGTAACTATAACACTGTCTGATAGGACTACAATACAATCCACAGATACAATGTAAATAGTTCTCATAGTCACATTGAAAAGGTAAAAGGAAACATGAAATTGACTTCAGTAATGCTTTATTTTATACAACGGATCCAAAAATAGTATATTTCAACATGCTATCAATATAAAAAATTAATGCTGTAGTTTACTTTTTTTAACGAGTCTTCAAAATCCAGTTTGTATTTTACACTTTATACTAGTAGCACACCTCAATTTGGATGCTAAGTATTCAGTGGTTAAAGTTGAAATGTCCTACAGAACAGTAAAATAGTATTTAATGGAGACATATTTTATACAGCTTCAGATTTTAATTTAAATCAAATTAAAAATTCATTTTCTCATAGTACCACATTTCAAATGCTCCAAAGCCACATGTAGCTATAGTGTTAGATAATGCAGAACTCTAATAAAATAAGCTAGGACTTGATTTATGTGCGTGTTCCTTTTTATCTAACAAGGAACTTTTTCATGTAAGTGCTCCTGTGCTGTGTGTAAGCCATAGATCTCAAGCACAACTAATGCTGAAACTTAGCTAAAACATCTCTTTGAAGATCGGTACTAAACCTGTCCTCCAAATGCCATTATAACAAAAACTCACTTTCTAGTGAATTTTTGAAGTTTCATTTAATGCTAAATATACTGGCAGTTTATGAGGCTGATATTTTAGACTGTATTTGGTCCTTTTTATTGTATAGTTCTGACAAAGTGTTAGAGTAAAAGGAATAAAAGTGAATCTAACAACCTTTAAAGTGTTCAAAGTTGTATTCTAATTATTTTGTTTTTATTTTTATTGCTTTTACAAATGCATTTTTTTAAAAAAACATGTTTCTTATATACTACCTTTACAAATGTAAGAAAAATCGTGTCAGGTACGGCAAAAGTTGTGCAGGAACACATATGTGTTTACAACAACATGTTACATTTAACATGGCATATTTTTAAAAGACCACACTGGGGGTGCCTGGGTGGTTCAGTGGGTTAAAGCCTCTGCCTTCGGCTCAGGTCATGATCCCAGAGCTCTGGGATCGAGCCCCGCATTGGGCTCTCTGCTCAGCAGGGAACCTGCTTCCCTTCCCCTCTCTCTGTCTGCTTATGATCTCTTTCTGTCAAATAAATAAATAAAATCTTTAAAAATAAAAAAAAATAATAAAAGGCCACACTGTCTTTAATAAGTCAATATTTTTTAATACACTATTTTTTTTTATTTGTGAACAGGTGACTCAACAGAAAGAAAAAAACACCTACAGTTAAAGATCAAAGATTTGTTTTTGGAAAACAAAAGTTTAATGTGTGATTTCCCCAACTGGATTCCACAAGATGCAAAGTGTGTTGGCTCAGTGGTATGAAAAAAATGGAAGCACAATTGGCAAGTTACCACTTTTGCAGTCAGTCCAGTATTTGGTGGGTAACATGAGTTTTAGATGTGCAGTGCTCCCGATGCAATGAAGAAAAGGCCTTCCAGAGATGCCTGGTTTTTTAAGCACCTTCCCCTCCTGTCCACCCATGTTCATCCTTGTAGTGGCCAGTCAAGCTAGGGGTCGCTCCGAGTTGGAAAAACACTGGGTTGACAGAGATCTACTGTGAGCTGTGTCGGGACTGCTTTGAAATCCATCTTTAAGTGCACTGAATAGTCCTCTGCTTGAAAACACAGAGCTTCTTCTATATCAGCTTGTATAAATAGTGCGACACTCTGAAAAAGAAGTTTATCATGATAGCTATAGGACAGGAATTGGAAAGAATCAGATGGAAATGCACTGAAAATTTCCACATTACTCATCTCCAAAGGAGTTTTCATAAAGATGTTCAACATCTGAAAAGATACATAACCATGGAGATACACTTAATGTGTTTACCACAACATGATACATTAAACATGCATATTTTTAAAAGACCACATACTCACTTTGTAAGGTTTTGAAGTAAAAATTTCCATGCTTTTAAATAGCTCTTCATAATTGTGAATTTATAATAGTTTGAATTTCATGTGCAGCTTTGTTTATGAAAAGCAATACTTTGTAACTTGATAATTCAGATTATTTTTAGTCCTTTTGTTTGAACGATTGCTTGATTAGTGTAATTCAACGTGACTTTCCTACTGAGAATCAGAAATGAGGATTCAGTAATAGGGATGCAGATCTCGTCTGTTTAACATGCACCATTTAAGTTTTTCTTTTTATGCTCCACAGTGAAGTGCACTCTACAGATATGCAGAAAGTAGACAGGCAGAAAAGCCTCCTTGGCTGGCATTTCACTATCTTCACATGTTTCGAGTGGAACTTGGGGAGAGGACCTTTGTTATTGTCAGTAGACCTTTTAAAACCTATGTATGTAGTTCTAGGTGCTGATTTTGCTATAAGGAGTCCTGAAGGACGCATTTATATGAATGGAGCCATTATGAATTCTCAGCAAGAGTGTTGTGGGCTTGAATGAAGGTAGATATGTTGGACCCAGTCTACAGTATTCTGTAAAGTGTAATTCTGCATCAGACAGATTTTGGCCTTTATATGAAGGGAGTTAAGTAAGGACTGATGTACCAAAAAGAACCTTTATTTCTTCTGAGGCATTTCTCTGTCCTAGACCCAGAAAGCAGTCCCGGAGTAAAAGCCCTCCAATGTATATGAATTGGTTTTTCAGAAGAGAGAAAAAAATGCTTACACCTTTGTCACTTTAAGATGTATTTCCTTTAAAATAATTATGGAGAAAAATTTCTGTTTATTGACGAGAGTAGGAACTTTTGCACAGTTTTTTTTCACAATACATTAGTTTTATTCTTATGTTATTCCTATATCTTGGAAGATTAAAATATATATCTAATGTAGAGACTCAATCTTTATCCCACAGTGGGAGAGGTGGATGAGGAATTTTCCTCATTTCCTTCAGTAAAACATTGAAGAGTGCTTTTCAACCAAAAGAATGATTGGTTTGATTAATATAATTTGGTGAAAAAAAATGTTTAAGCAAATTTACAAACCTTAAAAAAATCATGTATCAATTTTAAGCCTTTGGATGCATATGAATAAGTTTTTTCATTCATTGATATTTAGAAAAATACAGAACTTAACATTTTAAATTAACAGCAAAAGCACTAGAACTTTTATCTGTTAGGAATTTGCTCCCCAGTTACAGCTGGGATTCCATCAGAAGACAGGCTCGATTACAAATGGATACTGTAATTTGTCTTCCAGAACCATGTTCTGCTAAGTCTCCAGTACTCTGGAGTGGGTACAGACCCTTGTGAATCCTTTAGGGGTGCATCTGAAACTCTGTGTACATCCCACTGTGGCACTTCATGAAGATTATCTCTCTTGAAAATGATGAGTAGGTTAAAGCAAAGCCTCGTTAACAACCAGCTCTGCTTATTCTCTGCTAAATAAACTTTCTCTACTACACCTATTTTCCATCCTTAAGATTCAAATTCCTGCCTCCACAGAATTACAAGTTACTGCAGATCATCCACCTTGGGAGTTCTCACAATGTTTAAATTTCAGATAACTACAGTCCAGTTGTCCAAGATGAGATTACCAGTTGAATCCTCAAGTTAATTTTTTTTTCCCTCATGTTAATTTTAAAGCAGTTTTGGAACCCAACGGTTTTGTAAGCATAATTCCCACCACCACCACCACCCCGCCCTTAAAAAAAGCAGTGTCTTTGCCCTTAATATTAAATTTTAATATATTTAATTAGGATAGTATTTATAGATGACCACATGTTTTAAGTTCCAAACTTGCCCACATACTATTTCTATGGTTTAAAATATTTGAGAGTTTTATCTCAATGTATCCTTTCTGTCAAAAGAATCCACAAACAGCTGCTTGCTTGTGCCGAATCCCTTTAGAAGTCCGTTTACCAATCTAGTCCTCGACACTAATATATTTTAAATAGGAAAACAAATAGGTAACTTGAGGGTATTTTAAGGTTAAGGTTACTGCTCACTTGAATGCCATTTTTAAATTGTTCTCCCACTTAGTCACAGTGCTGTGTCTATAACCAGTGTGGTACTTTGAGGGAAGTTATTCCTAATCTCAGACCTGGCTGGTACTGTGATGTAGCTTTCTGACGAAACACCTGGCTAAAGAAGATTTTTTAAAGATGAGCAGTTACCTTCCTTACCTGATGTATGTCTATATATAGATTTTGAGTTTATGAGCGGCCTAAGAACAATCATTCACTAGTTGTCCTAGTTGTTCATTTTAACAAATTTAGATGCAATTGTAAATGATGTTGATCAGGTGTAGTAGTTAACACAGTGGGAATATGGGATTTTCCTCATTGTGTGAAACCACAGGGAATTTTCAGCACTTTGATTTACTCTGTAAAAATGGGGCAAAAATCCTTGTTTCTACAAAGCTGAACTGTACAGCAGTTTTTGGTAACATATGGCATGACCACTTTGCCATAAAATGTGTTAAATTCTGAGGCATACTTCGGCCATAGAAGGCACTAAGAATTAAAACTCCTATCAGTGGAACAAAAATGAACGGGCAGCATCCTCTGTTTGGAATGGGACCAGTGTACAGTTAACAAAAGTTAATTTTATACATTCCTTAAGATTTCATTTTTTAATTGCATTCATTGAATTTGTGTATAAATTTAAGATAATGCCTAAGTCAGTTTAGTCTTAGCCTAAGGAAAGTTTTTTCTTCCACTAAATATAAGGTCTTGGGGTGGTCGGTGTTTTTGTTTTCTGTTGTTTTTTTTTTAATAACCTTTATAATTTAATTATTATGCACATAATAATACCAGATACCAATCTGTCAAGTTCTATAGTAAGAGGTTCCTTAAAGGCCTTATCAGGGAGCTCAGATTGCATAACATTATTTCCAGGCTATTTGTAAGAAAGCATTTTGAACAGCTGTAAAAACATTTAAAAACTGTGGCAGATGCATTGTTAACTTGCAGCCGTTTGATAATAAGAGCAGAAACCTTAACAAGTTTTACCTAATTCTTGCACTGAATTTAAATGATAATATAAAGTTAAATGTGCATTGTAAGCAGATTTTATTTCACATTTCTAGCTTAGCATATGAGAAAAGCTATGCTTAGTGTTAGAGGACTGACAGGCAAGATATATTCCAGATGGAAGAGGTAAGAGAATGGAAGCACCTTACTGTTGAAGCATGTTGCGTTTAGTTAGTGCTGCTGAACAATTCAGTAGTTACTTCTGAACTTTGCTGCAAAGTGCTCTTTAGTTAAAGCACCTAGAGAGGGATCTCTGCCTAATTGCTTTGTAAATTGAAGCAATGGTGTTTTTTATTCTATAAATAGTCTAATTTAAAAGTTTTTCCTACAAAATGAGTTTATATTGCTGCCTAAGCTATCATGTATGTAAACAGAGGGTTTTTTTTTTTAAGAGTGAGAAGAAATCGGGGTCCTGTGTGTGCGTGTGCACGCGCACATGTGGTGTGTTTGCCCATTGGGTTATTTGGAAGATATGTTCATTCTAAAATGTTCTGTTTTGCCCACAAGCATAAATGTACAGCTTGGTATTTGAGGGGTTTAATTGATTGAATTCAAATTTATAAGTGTTTCTCCCCTTCCCCACTTTTATTATGCCACTGTAAGGTGCATGTACAGAAAATACCTCGGAGGTTGACATATAATAAATACTTCATCAAGGCTATTTCACATTGAAACTCAAAGCAGTCATTTGTTTTGAGAGTTAAGGAAAAGTTTTTTGTTAGTTTTTTAAAAAATCATTTATAACTAAGGGTGGCTCAATTTGGGGGAATTAAGGGTGGAGAGGAAAGAAAGACAGTGGGAAGTGATTTTTAGATGTATACACAAAGATATGGGTGTTGGTTATAGAGGTGAATTTTAACAAGGGAAGTTTTGGGTTTTTTGGTTTTTTTTTTAAACTTGCATGTTCTATGGTTAACTATCCAAGAGTGTAACAAGTTATTCTAGCTTTTCCCAGTACTAATTATATTGGTTTTAAGAAGTCTTCATGATCACAAGATGGCATTTTCTCTTCAATTATGAACCCAGAGGGATAGACAATACCACCCAGACAGTGACTTCAACTTCTTTGACTTGGACAGAATCCCCACTGTCTCATTGAGTTTCTCGTACTGTATGTCTTGCCAAGTGTGAAACCACAATATATAGTTTGTGAAAAATTGAAGGCTACAGATAATTTTGCATGATTAAAGCCCATTAGGGCTACTGAAACTGACATGTTTTTTAGCCTTTCTGGTTAAATGAAAACTACAATGGCAAACCAATTCACCATTTACTAGCTTTGTGCAATATTATAATGGTAGAAGCAAAACACTAGCACATTGTGCTTGGCTTTTAAAGATGGCTTTACCACTGTACATTAAACGGAAGTGTGCACAGTGGATTGTAAATGCCAACTCTTGCAAATTTACAATACTTAAATATGCTCCATTAATATTCTAAAGTATTAAAAGTACAAAGAAAAAACTAAGCAGGCTAATTTATAGCAATACTCTGAAATCTCCAATAATTGTTTTGACTGTTGCCTTTTGCTCTTTAGTGCAACTTTTCTGCGTTGTAATTATTGTATTGCTTTGTATTTTCATGTTTTTTACACTCATGACTTCAGAAGTAAGTACTTGTACCGCAAGTACTGCAATCACCTTCTCTTCTTGTACATGCAATGTAACAACATGCAGTTTTGGTGCTTAACAATATTCCTTTTTTTCTTTAATAAAAGATATTTATTGAGTTAAACTTCATTTTGTTTGTTTAAAATAGCACTCGTGGTAGATATTGTCACTTCATTTCAAAGAGAAGGAGCACAGCAAGTTGTGAATTTGCTCTAACATGATGAACAGGCTTCAGAGACTCTTCTACCCCTGTACTTCGGCCTCTTCCTGACTGCTCTTTATAATGAAGTAGTTTAACGGTTGCTGAATTTATGCTAATAAAAGCCTTATCCATGTTGTCTGTGTAGCTATCCACATAGTTTGGCAGTGTTGACTTTCAAAATTTGGAAGGTCTTTAAATGCCTTTCATTTTAGCAAGCCATCTGTGACTATTTAAATTTGAGATTATTGGCTCTACACTTAAGCATGGGACTAGCTTAACCGGAACGCAGCGATACCCTTATCCAGTGCTGACTTGATACAGCTCCCAGCATGCAAGAGGCATACATTTAAGGGCAGATCCCAGGTGCTGCTCAGTCCCCAAGTAAGAGCACCACCAGTTCCATCTCTCCTTGTGCAGTTCAAGTCACTTTTGCTCCCTGAGAGAACAGAATTTTTGTTTCTGATTTTTTATTACTGGGGCTATCTAGTTCTTACGTAAGAATGTTCACAGCCTGGTATTAAATGATTTCTTCCTTCCTTCTTTCCCTCCCTTCCTCCTTCCTTCCCCAAGCCATAATTTATAAAATGATGGGCTGAACACAGTGGGATTTGATTCTTTGCCAGTTCCAGGATTCTGTATTAAGAAGTGAGACAGTTCTCCCAAGGGAGAAGTTAATTCCATGTATTCCTTCTGCAAATAAATCTGAAACTAGCCAGAGGCTTTGATTACTGAATAGTTTTTCTACGAGAATATAGAGAATGGATTTAATAAGAGGAGATCTAGCCAAACTGGCACAGTATCTTCTCTGAATTAAACTTATGTCCATTAATACATCTCTCAACACAGTACTTGAGAAGAATCCTAGTACCTGGTGCATCCCTTATGAAGTCGGGTGTGGTTGGCTTAGGATAGCCTCCCTGGATAATCTCTCTGTTGGATTAGCCATCTTTACTAAGTCAGGTAAAAAACAAAAATATCTTCTGGATATCTAGGCCTGATAGAATTCCTCAGTCCTTCCATTTGTCATTCATGCTGGCCTTGCTAAATTCCATAAACTGGGTCAAAACCTCATCCAGGATGGATTCAACCTGAATTCTTTGCTACAGGGAGCTGTTTGGGAGACGTTTAGAATTCTTTGATGCAGAAATACAAACATTCCGGGGCACCTGAGTGGCTCAGTGGGTTAAAGCCTCTGCCTTTGGCTCAGGTCATGATCCCGGGGTCCTGGGATCGAGCCCCGCATCGGGCTCTCTGCTCGGCGGGGAGCCTGCTTCCTCCTCTCTCTCTGCTTGCCTCTCTGACTACTTGTAATCTCTGTCAAATAAATAAATAATTAAAAAAAATTTTTTTTAAATACCAACATTCCAGCACATTCTGACAGCTATTGATAGTGAAGTTTGATCTTCTTTCCGAAACACACTGTCCCTCTGCCAAGTTACTACATTTGTACCCTTTCTCTAGAGACCCTACAACTTAGTTGCTCATCAGAAACTTTGTTCCTTACTGTTAGCATTTTCTCCAGATCTCTCTCCACTAATAATCATACCCATTCACAAGATCCTCTTGCTAACAAGTTGTGTGCTCTCTTATTTCTCTGAAGGTGGCAGTCTGTCAACTTCTTAACGTCTAACAGGGTGATGACCCATTCGTTCTCCCTGAGTTCTGTTCTGTCCTCTAATCACAGCTCCCTCCTACTTCTTTCCCTCCTTGCCTCCCTCCATCCACTCTTGGCTGTTGCTGAGAATGGCTCCATAAAGCCAGGCCATTAAGCATCTTTCTGATCTCATGTTCATCCCTCTCACTAATTCCAGTGGCCAGGCTTCCAATACAGTCAATATGCTGCTAGACTTCCTGCCTCCACACTGGCTTAGGGACACCATGCACCAATATATAAGGCTTTCTTTGAGCAGGCTTTGGTCTCCATTCTAAGCCGTTAGCTCTGGTATCTCCCATTTTACATGCTCATCTCATGCCTTTCCACCTGCACAGGTATCTGCCTAAAATGCTTCTCTTCTGTCAACACCATCTAAATTCCATCCACTGAGTGTTAATTTGGAAAGCATATGGGCAAACACGACCCTCCCTGTGTGTCAACATCCTTAGAACACTGCAAATAGGGGAATAAGAAAGTTACGATATAAGAGGATTTATAGAATCTGATGGAACCTTCACGATTCTACAAATGTTACTAATCATTTGAGGCACAGAAAAAAATAAAGGGTTTGGGTATTAAATTGTCCACGGCATCTACTATGTTTGCAGCTTTGGCTTAACCCCTCCATCATTCCCCACAGCAACTTCAACTTCACTCTTAACCCTGTAAGGTCCAAGTGCTCAGCTTTAATATTAGACTGTCTTGAAAAGAGCTCGTTCTACGCTATAACTAGACCCTAGTCTCCTGTGTTGAGATGTGGTAGAGAAACTAAGTAAAAAATTTCAAGAAGTTTAAAAACAAAGTATCCAAGACAACAAGATGTAAATTCAAATAAAGTCAGTTACAGACTGCAGTTATGGTTAGTCACAGGGCTCACAGGCAGTGTCGATGGAGGAAATTTGTTCCCTACTACGCAGTTTTTGCAAGAGGAGTCATAGGAACATCTATACCCACACAATATGCCTACAGTTACCTGTTTCACTTCCAGTGATGTCTCCAAGCTGCACAAGTTGGGGGAGAAGCAGAGGGAGAAAGAATCCTCAAGCTGACTTCCCACTGAGCACAGCGCTCAACACAGGGCTTGATCCCAGGACCCCGAGATCATGACGTGAGCTGAAATCAAGAGACAGACATTCAACTGAGTGAGCCATCCAGGCACCCCATCAACAACTTACTTCTTTTTAGATGCTTCTAGAGCAACAACATTCCCAGTAACGGGCCAATTCCCCCTGATCTGGAGGCCCTTTATGTAAGAGTAATACTAAATAATGCTTTAACAAAAAATAAGTAAATATATAAATAAATGCTTTAATCAAGTCATTGCAAGTCTATGAATATGGATTTTGAAGAAAAGCCTTAGCAGCAATTAAGTCCACTGGCCAATTTCTGTTGGAACAGTTTACTACCAGAAACCGTTATCCCCAAGGGCGCTTGAATACCTTCCATCAATAGACATTTTGTGTATGTAATCAACGATGAAAGACTAGCAAACTAAAAAACCTTATGTTTTTGTAACCCTTTTTTAATGGAAAGGATGGAGTCTGGCAGGAATCAATCATATAGTTACTCCTAAAACTTCTTAGGAAAGACTCAGAATAATAAAACTTATCTCTAAATTTTTTTTAAATTTTGTGTATGTGGTACACTTAAGCCAGAAGAATAAATAAGCACCATTAAGTGACTTAGGAGAAGAGTAAGATGACAAGAAGAAACTTACTGTAGCGAACGTGGACATATTGTTAAATAATCTTATACAAAATTACATTTTAAAAAAGCCATACTATGTTTCCATGGTGGAAGTAGTCCAGTTGGCGACAACATCTAAACATGTTGTAGGCCAGAATCATGTTTTTCATGCTTAAAGACCAAAACCTGTGGGATTTTGGAGTAAAATTGCAAGTGTCTAGTAGTTCAGATCTGCTTAAAATTATTAGGTCTTCCATGTAGGCTAATTTGTGACCTACCTCTTTTCAGAAATAGGGTGGCCTACCTGGCAAGTATACAGGTCAATTGCACAGTTTTTGAAACTGTTAACTCTATTGCCTCTTCTGTTAGAACTTCCAAGGCTCATCATAAAGTACAACCAGAAGTTTACTGGGTCCCAGCACTTGCTGAAAAGTTTTCTAACGTCAACTATAAGTTTTTGTGATGTTCTCTAAGCTCTGGTAGGACATTATGTTGAATCATCAGAAGGCAACACCTAGACACAGTACCTCACCAACTCCAGCAGTGCCTTCGCTACATTAGCTACAAGCTATGATGACTTCATACTTAGGCTTTCATGGATGTAGAAATAAATACCTATTTCTAAAAATTTCTGGACTTTCTCCATAACTCTCTTCCTGGTTAGTCTCACTCTTCCATGGATTCTAAATGATGTGTTACGATGATTCCCAGATGGGTTTTTGTTTTTTTTTTGTTTTTTTGTTTTTTTTTCTGGCCTGTTCCTCTTTTCAGAACTCTAGATCTGTATGTATTCAACTGCCTGATGGTCTCTTCATTTGGATGCCCCATGCATATCTCAAACATAACATGTCCAAAATGGTGCCCTGGACCCAGCCCATCAAAACCCAGATTTGCTCATCTTCCACAATCATCCTGTTCTACAATTAGGAACCTCCAGATTCTCCTTGCTGCCTTTCTCCCCCCTCACCATCCACATCGAGTTCGTCGACAAGTCCTATGAAGCCTAGCTCCACTTTGTATCTGGATCCTTCCTTTGCTTTCTCTGTCCCTTACTACCCTTATCTCTTTAGTAGACAATCTTCAGCTCTCACCTAGATTACTGCACTAGCCTCCTAACTGATCCTTCCATGACATACTTGTCTCTTTTCAACTTACTCCCCACCCACAAAGTGATGAGATCAAATCCCTCTCCTGTACAGAACCTTCCAGTTGCTTTCCATTGCACTTAGAATGAAATCTCAAGTCCCCTTACAGTCTGCCTACAAAGTTGGATGTGGTTTGACCCTTCCTACCAGCCCATGGCTTACTGAGCTCTAGCCACATGTATAATCTTTTAGGACCTATGTGAACTGTCCTCTTCCTAGAATTGTTCTCCCTCTCTTTTTTAGTATGACCAACTTATCTGTGTCCTCAAAGTTCTTAATGTTGAAGTCCTAACCCTCAGAATGTGGAGATAGGGTCTTTACAGCAATAGTCAAGTTAAAGTAAGGTCATTAGAGTGGGCCCTAATCCACTATGACTAGTATCTTTATAAGTGGGATAATTTAGACACAAATGTGCATAGAGGGAAGATAATGTGGAGAGACATACAGTAAAGATGGTCATCGGCAAGGTGATGAGAGAGGCTTGGACAGATGCTTCAATGTCCTCAGAAGGAACCAATCCCGCTGATGCCTTGATTTTGGACTTCTAGCATCCAGAGACTATGAGACAATAAATTTCTTTTGGTGAAGCCCCCTTGTCAGTAGTACTTTGTTACAGCAGTTCTAGGAAACGAATACATCGTCCTTCAGGTTTGCACTGGGGTGTTATCTCCTCATGAGGACTTCTCCCCCTTTCTTGAGTAGCTCCCACCTTATCCTCTATCAGAGTCGTGCTGATCAGATAATTCAGCACTTCCCCCTGTATCTGCAAGCACTCTTGCGGTTAGAAGAGCTCCGTAACCAGTTCTGACCAATGAAATGGAAGAAGCAGTAACAAGCATCACTTTCAGACTGACGCAGTGAAAAGTTCATAAAAATTCCTCCAATAGTTCTCTCTCCTAGTGGCAAACGAAGAAGTCTCATACACTACAAGGCAATGGAGCCGCCTCTTGAGACTGTGAAGACAAGGATTCCCTCTGTCACCACTTCCTTTCACCACTGTATCAGAGGTACTAACACTGCAGTTAGGCAGGAGAAAGAAAAGGTGAAGGATGGAAAGAAAGATAAAATGACATTGTTTGGCAGGTATGATGGTTATGTATGTAGAAAATCCAAAAATACCTATTGAACGAAGAGAGCTTTAGTAAGAATTGCTTGATAATATCCAGTATTTTAGTATCAACAGAATTTCTCTATACTAGTATCAAACAGGTAAAAATTAAATTTATAAAAGCTATCATTGTTTAAGAACGGAGAAGTCAAGGAAAAGCATGCAGTAGAAAACTGGGCGTGAGCCTTGAGTAGGCGGTTAGTTCATAGAAGAGATTCAAATGGCTGATCCTGCACACAAAAGATGGTCTACCTCAATAGCAATAAGGAGAACACTACACCAAAGTAAGATACCAATGCACGCTCAAGAATGGTTAGCCATTTGAAAAACTGACCGTTTCCCATGTTCTCAAGAATTTAGAAAAGAACTTCCAGACAGTACTAGAGGTAGTATACCAGTTGTACAACTCTCTTGGAAGCTTGCCAGGCATCATTTACAAAAGTTGGATCTGTGCTCACCCTGTGACACGTGGCTAGAATATGCACTGTTCAGTCAGGAGACCTACACACGGATACTTAGAGCAACATTCTCTGTCATAGCCAACAACCAGAATAACCCAAATGTCCCTCTATAGATGAATGGACAGACTGTGGTATATTCCTCAAATGTGGTACTGGCACACAGGAAAGTGCTGGAGAACAGAAAAACTAATACAGCTATGCAAATCAGTTTGCATGAATCTCACGGACAAAGTTGAGCCACAAAAGACAAAAAGAATAATACATGATTCCAGTCATATTAAGTTTAAAAATGGGCAAAACTAAACTATAGTGTTCAGGGTATTTAGGTAATAAAACTAAAAACAAACAAACAAACAAAAAAAAAACCCAAGTGATGATTGCCATAAAAATGATGTTAATGGTCATGTTTGTGTTCTCTGAGGCTCTGAAGCTTCTATTTCCTGACAAGGGTGTGGTTAGGTGGGGCTTATATTTATGTATTTTTCTGAGTTAAATTTCACAATAAAGTTTTTTTGCTTTTTTTTTTTTTAATGCTAAAATAGGGGATGCCTGGGTGGCTCAGTGGGTTAAGCCTCTGCCTTATGCTCAGGTCATGATCTCAGGGTCCTGGGATCAAGCCCAACGTGGGGCTCTCTGTTCAGCAGGGAGTCCACTTGTCCCTCTCCAAGTCCCTTTGCCTCTGCCTCCCACTTGTATTTTCTCTCTCTCAAATAGATAAATAAAATCTTTAAAAAATAAAACCGCTAATGTAGAGTTCTTTTATTAGAATTCTAGAAATTGCTTTTAGAATTCAGTTGCCAAAAACTTTTCTCTGCAAAATAATTTGCATGCTTGCTCTACAAAACAATGAGAACCATATAATCTAACATTTCACTTTTTTTCATTAGTTGCCAGGAAATCAGAGCAAATTTAGTGCTCCAGTGGAAAAAACAACTCATCTCAAACTTCTGGTCTACACCATTCTCTGCTCCTTTTAATTTGCTTTGTGTGTCTGTATGTCTTTGTGTCTGTGTATGTGTGAAACTCTCCTTGGTGTTTTAATATTGTGAGTTTCTTCTTGAGGAATTTGATGGGAAGAGTTTTAAAATGTTCATTAAATAAAAAGATGTTGCAGCATAGCATGGCATAGTGTTTAACAGCAAGGACTTGAGACATCTGATAGAGCTGTGTGGATTTGGACAAATTACTTCTCTGTGCTTCAATTTGTTCATCTGTAAAATGGAGACAATGTCTACTTCTACGGTTGTTACATGGATGAAATAGAAGAGTGCCTGGCACATATGTAAATGTGAGCTATTATTATTCTCCCGAAAGATGATGCCAAAATTTCTCAGAAAGAACCACAAAGATTAGAGTAATTTAGAAGCAAGAACATCAGAGATTAGAATAGATTGCTCCTGGACAACCTGAAAGGCAGTGATGATCATATGTATTTCCTTCATTAATAATTAGAACATAATTTCATTCACACATCAAAATGAAGATGCAATAGGCAACATTTATATTAACAATGAAAAAATACCTTACCTTCATGTTTACTTTTTTGTAGAAAGAATTGGGCACAAGTGAAAAACAGGATTTCTATTTTCTGACGTTCTGCAGAAATGCAATCCTAAAGAGTCAAAATATCCAAAAATATGAAGAATCCAACAAAGAACTTTAAGTTAAATATGATGGATTGAAACGTGCTTTTATTGCTACTCCCTCCTAAATCCCCAACATGGAGGTAAAGGAATAAAGAGCAAAAGAGGAGAAAGTTATGGACAAGAAATGTCAGTGTCTGCAAGATGCACAGGAAGTAATGATTTAACAGTGGAGGGAGCTGACCTGCCGCGAGTCTGCGGCGAGTACTGACAAGTGTGCCAAGTGCTGAGGGGCCTGGCCTCTGGAGGCACTGTGTTCCCTGCGAGGAGGGGATGAGGTATAAGAGTGCAAAGGAGAGGGGTGAGAAGTCTCCCAACAGAAACAACAGATCCCCCAACTCCCTGGCCCACCCTTTCCCACTCCAAGACACAAGACATTCATTCTCTGGAATAAACAAGCCAGAGAAGATACGGACTCTAAGAGCAGGTACAAGAGGAGGCCAAGGGGAATGGTGAACACTGTAGGGTTAAGTTACAATCTGTCTTCACAGCCCCAAGACCACGGGCTGTTTTTTCCTGCCTGATTCAGAGATGGGCCTGGGCTGGCATCTACACCTCTCAGAGGACTCTGAAAGATCCCTCTCTGGAGAAACTAAATGGCTGTAGAGAAAAGACCATGCCATGTTGGTACCACATGTGGGGAAGAGTGGAGAGTTACCAAATGACAAAGCTGGCCTCCCAGCCCAATCAATGCATCCCAAAGCCACCAGCCAGCCAGCCTCTTTCCATTCATCGTCCTCAGAGCCCCCAGGGTTTCACTATAAGATGTGAACAGGCTGCTTAGAATCACAATGAAGTCTCTACACAATGAAGACCAAAAAACCAAAAAAACTAAAGAAGATAATTCTTGGAAAACAGACAAGAGATTAGGAGGAAATTTTACTTCTAATGGGAAAAAAGAAAGTGAAGTACTGCATCTATAAAACAAGAATGTATCACAATAAAAATATTGAAAGCAGCAAATGACACTTAGAAACAAAAAGCATGACAGCTGACATTACCAATCCAATACAAGGTTTACAGGGTAGAGGCTAGGAACACTTTGAGTCAAAGAAAAGGCTAAGGAGACGAGCAATAGAAAATATAATTAGAGGATTAATTCGGCTAATCTAATATCTGATTGATGCTGGGAGAAGAAAAGTAGAGAGGAGCAAATTATTTAAAAAACAATTCAAGAAACTTACTCCTTCGTTTACTACAATTTGAGCTGGGTTTTCTTTCATGTGCAAGAGAAGGATTCTCAGACGGTCCCCTGAGGAGTGTGTCAGCCCAGATGAGGACTCCGAAATACTCCTGGCATGGGTGACATGGAGGGTACTGGTGAGTGCAGAGAGAGCAATTCTGGTGAAGCCCGTGGGGCTGAAGCTGGAGTGGAGAAGTCTGAAGGGCAAACGGAAAGTTAGGAAGTGGAGCTAATTCGTGAGTACACAATTTTTTCAGTTTCTCAGTGGAAAAGAAGAAATCAATAGCTCTGAGGATTAAAGGTGAACCTCTTTAAAGGTAAGAGACCCTGGGGGTGCCTGGGAGGCTCAGTCAGTTGGGCCTCTGACTCTTGGTTTTGATTCAGGTCATGATCTCAGGGTTGTGAGTTTGAGCCCCGGTGTGAAGCATGCTTGAGACTCTCTCTCTCCCTCTACCCCTCCCCCTGTCAGAAAGAGAGAGTAAAAGAAAAAAAGAAAGGCGGGGCGTGCCTGCGTGGCTCAGTGGGTTAAAGCCTCTGTCTTCGGCTCAGGTCATGATCCCAAGGTCCCGGGATCGAGTTCCATGTCGGGCTCTCTGCTCAGCAGGGAGCCTGCCCCTTTCTCTCTCTCTGCCTGCTTCTCTGCCTACTTGTGATCTGTCTATGAAATAAACAAATAAAAATCTATAAAAAAAAAGAAAAAGAGAAAGGTACAGATATACTAGAGCATGCTGGTACGCTAATTTAAAAAACAGTGAATAAATAGGGCTCCCCAGTGGCTCAGTTGGTTAAGTATCTCTCGATCACAGCTCAAGTTGTGATCTCAGGGTCCTGAGTTAAAGTCCTGTGTTGGGCCTTATGCTGGGTGTGGAGACGACTTTAGGAAAAAAAAAAAAAAAAGAGGTTAAAAACTAGTAAATAAAAAATAAAAGTGACTTGAACAAGCAGTCCTACCCCTGCCCTTAGGTAAGCAAAAGACTACCTTTCTAACTAATAAGTAAAGAGAAAATGGAGGAGAAAGTAAATTATCCAGTTCAGGTGCCCCAAATACCTTTGACCTCAATGATGGGAATGATTTCAAATCAAAGGATTAGAGGAAGTGAGGCAGAGAATATTCCTTCAAGGACTCACCTCAATTCTGCACAGTTACTTAATGCATGCAAAAAACGCAATAGATCTATTCTGGTCATTACTGAGTTTTCTAGAAAATGCTTCCATTCTCCCACAGTGTTTTCAGTGATTTCTTGCATCACTCTTACATTGATGTGCATAGGACACATTTAAGGTAAGGTCAGTTACTTTCATTATCCACCTGCTCAACAAGTCATTTTGTCATCTAGCAGGATTTACTCGTGCTGATGATAGGCCCGTGTGGACGTGCAGGTGTCTGCAACGTGAGTTTGCGAAGATCAAGTCTCTGCTGGGGCAGTGCTCAGGGGTGGGAGGTGTTGGACCCTGGCGTGGCTCATCCATGCTGCCCACCACATCTGAGATACACCAGGTTTTTGCTGCAGTCACAACACAGCACGACTACCCGGCAAGACAGGGTGGCCTGGCAAATAATACCGTTGGGCAGGGCAGGCCTCACGGCCGTCGACAACCCTGGGAAGTGTACAGTGTGGTCATCTGGAGGCCCCTCAGGGAGGCCGGGAATGCCGATGCAGCAGCTCCCACTTAAGGGCATTCTCTCTAGCGACCTGAAGTCTTCTTCCTGCAGTTTCTATCCTAGCCATTCTGCCACTTCTATTCTGGGGAATCTGTGTGAAGAACAAAACATGTCACCAGCACAGCAAGCGACCAAAGGGCAAGGGCACTGCCAGGATCGCACCGGGACTCTCAGCCACCCATTCCCCACTGCTGTCCAGGCACTGGCGCGTACGATGCAAGAGGAGAAGGCTGGGGATGCTCAGGCCTGGGTCTGCCAAACTGGAGTATCCAACTAGAGCCGTCCCGGACTGCTCGTGGAGCTTCCAGAAAGGTCTAATCGACTCCCTCCCACCCAGACTGCTTCAGTGAAGAATCTGATTCAACTTCAAGGATCTTTAGAGGAAAAAGTGAAACAAGATGAAACCAGAGAGGGACAAGCCTTAAAAGTCTCTTAATCTTAGGAAACAAACTGAGGGCTGCTGGAGGGGAGGGTGTGGGGGGATGGGGTGACTAGGCGAAGCACACTGGGGAGGGCATGTGTTGTAGTGAGCACTGGGTGTTATATAAGGCTGACGAATCACAGACCTGTACCCCTGAAACAAATAATATTTTATATGTTAACTAAAAAGAATCTAAAAATTAATTAAAATCAATTTAATTACCTTCCAAAAAAAAAAAAAATCTGCTGTTGTGATGAATGTTCTCTCTGTATAAAATATCGGCTATTTCAATAGCCATCAAGGGAAAATATATGAAGAGTAAAAGGGCAATAATGACCAAGACTCATTTCCTAGTCACAGACAATGTTCCTACCCAAGTAACAATTTTATTTTACTTTTATAAATGCAAATAAGAATGGAAATTTAACACGGTCATTTCCACCATGGAACAGGCTTTTGTCATTGCTGCCAAGTTCTGCAATAATCATAAATGCCTCTCATTCATTCCCAAGCGGAGGTCTGAGCCTCACATTTCCTCACATTAGGTCAGAACCAACATTCTGCCGCCTTTCTTTCAGCCACAATCCAACCATTTTACAGCTTTCATTTTTTAAAACAGTGCAGCAAGCTACGTGCTTGGGTTTAGGACCTCGCTTTTGACTGCCAGAGATCTCGAGCTGCACTTTCTCAGCGAGTCATGAGCCGGCATAATACAAAGCCAAGAGAACTTGGAAGACAGTGACTGTTAGCCCTGCTCTAGCTGTGTTAGCTTGTAGCCGTCACTTACCTTCTCTGGACCAAATTTCCTCCTCCAGGAAGTCAGTCGGGACAATCTCTGAGGTTCTTCATGCATCTCACATCCTGTGATTCTATTAGTAGAGCAACTAAAATAGGTTGCTCCCAGTGGCCTATAAAGGAAGAATGTGGCCTAGAGCTTTCTAGTTTCAAAAAAAGTAGAATGGAATCTCCCCACATGGACACACACCACTTTAGGCAGAGGGAGGGAAAGCTGATCTTAAGATGCCTGACATGCTAAAAAGTACTGCTTTTAGCAGTACAGGAGACTGCTGGCCACCAGGCCCTTGCCTTTGTCTACTGAGCTAGCTTCTCTCAGGAATCCACAAAAAGCTGGAGAAACAGAGCTGAGCAAGTCTCAGCCAGCCTAGGACCCTGCTCAGTCCCCAAGGCAGTCCTTTTTATGGGGCTTACCTGAAACCAGAAGATAAAAATTTTCCCTACAAATTCATATCTGCTGCCCAGAAATTAAAGGATTTTCCAGAATGTTTTAAGATTTGTTTTAGCCCTTTTTTTGTATCATAGCTGCACAAAACGTATCTGTTGCCCATTATGTATTTTCTTCAAGCCTCAAGAGCTTACAAAGGATTTTCCCTAGCACCTGTGAGAAATGATTTACACAGAAGTTCCGTCCATTTAAAGTGTACAAGTGGATGAATGTTGGCATTTGCATGTACCCATGAAACTAATATCACAGTCAAAACATAACATATCCTTCACCACCAAAAGAGCCCCTGTACCCTTCCACAATCCGCCGACAACAACCGAAATGCTTTTTGTCACTGCAATAGTTTGCATTCTCTAGAATTTTACGTAAATGAAATCATACACCACTACCCTTATGTCTGGCTTCTTTCATTCAGCATAATGAGGTTCATTCATGTCTCACATATCAGTAGCTTGTTCCTCTTTATTGCTAAGTAGTCATTGACTGTACGGATATACTATATCTGGTTCATTTGTTCATCTGTTAATAGGCATTTAGGTTATTTCCAGTTTGGGGCTATTGTGAGTAAATATTCATGTGCAAGTTCAGCAAAGGAAGCTATCAACAACATGAAAAGGGAACCTACTGAATGAGAGAAGATATTTGCAAATTACATATCTGATGAAGGATTAATAACCCCCCAAATATCAAGAACTTATACAACTCAGCGCCAAACAAAAACCCAAATAATTCAATTAAAAAAGGGCAAAGGACCCGAAAAGACATTTTTCTAGAGAAGATCTATAGATGCCTAACAGGCACATGAAAAAAACACTCAACATCAGTGATTATCAGGGAGATCCAAATGAAAACCACAAGAAGGTACCACTTCACACTTGTCAGAATGGATAAAATAAAAAAACAAGAAACAGTAAGTGGTGGCAAGGACGAGGAGGAAAAGAGCCCCTGTGCGCTCCTGGTGAGAATGTAAGTTGGTGTGGCCACGATGGAAAATAGTACAGAGGCTCCTCAAGAAATTAAAAATAGAAATACCATGTGATCCAGCAAGTCCATTATGAAGTATTCATGCAAAGAACACAACACGAATTTGAAAAGCTATATAGACCCTATGATTATTTCAACATTATTTACAGACCAAGATATGGAAGGGACCCAAGTGTCCACTGATAGATGAACGGATAAAGAGGATATGGCATGTATGTACACACACACACACACACACACACACACACACTAGAACATTATGCAACCATAACAAAAGATGAGCTCTTGCCATTTACAACAACGTGGATGGAACTAGAAGGTATTATGCTAAGTGAAATAAGTCAGAGAAAGACAAATACCCTATGATTTCACTTAAATGTGCATTCTAAAAAACAAATGAGGGGCACCTGCAATGAGCACTCAGTTAAGCCTCTGCCTTCAGCTCAGGTCATGATCTCAGGGTTTTTGGATCGAGCCCTGCATCGGGCTCTCTGCTCGGCGGGGAGACTCCTCCCCAGCCCCGCCCCGCCCCACCCCACTCTCTGCCTGCCTGCTTGTGATCTCTCTCTCTCTCTCTGTCAAATAAATAAATAAAATCTTAAAAACAATAACAACAACAACAAATGAACAAAAAGCAGAAGCAAATCCATGGTTGCCAGAGAGGAGGGGTTGGGGGATGGGCAAAATAGACAAGGAGAAGTGGGGGATACAGACTTCCAGTTACGGACTGAGTCATAGGGATAAATGGCACAGCACAGGGAATATGACAGGCGGTAGATAACTTGTGGTGAGCAAAGCATTAATGTATAAACTTGTAGAATCACTGTGTTGTACACCTGAAACTAAGGTAACTGTGTTAAGTGTACTTCAATAAAAAAAAGTGAATAATATTAGCATAAACAGGATTCATGTGTAAGTCTGGGTATGGGTATGTTTTTATTTCTCTTGGGTCAATAGCTAGATGAATGGCTGGAACATAATATAGGTGTATGTTTAAAGAAAGTTCACAACATCTTGAGACAAAATTGGGATTGTCAGGTACACCTTGGTCCTCAGATGAGAGTTTCTTTAGAGACATTAATTCTTTTTTAAAAATTTTATTGAAATTTTAGTTAACATACAGTGCAGTGTTGGTTTCTGGAATGGAATTCAGTGATTCATCACATACAACACCCAGCAAATGCTAGAGGCACTGATTCTTAACCTAGTCTTTCTTCTTCTTTTTTTTTTTTTTTTTAAAGACTTTATTTGAGAGAGAGACTGAACACAAGTGCGGGTAGAGGCAAAGGGAGAGGGAGAAGCAGGTTCCCGGCTAAGCCAAAACCCTCACACAGGACTAGATCTCAGGACTCTGAGATCATGACCTGAGCTGAAGGCAGATGGTTAACGACTGAGCCATCCACGCGCCCCAACCCAGTCTTTCTCTTAATGTATTGGATATTCTAGAGGTGGAGCAAGTTATAGATCATTTCCCTCATTTGCAGAGGAGGAACTTGGGCCCCGGGGAGATAAAGAGTCTAGCCAGAAACAGAGCTGTGAGGCATGGTATCGGTTTTGGCAGGTCACGAGTGTCGAGAACAGCGCATGGCAAACACAAGTGCACAGGGCTCTTCACAGAAGGAAATGTCAAGAAAAGCTGCACAGCTCTCGGGGCTGGCTCACACAGTTATACTTACTGACTCAATTAGAAGTGATCTAGTCATCATTTACACTGGATGACATATTTTCTCTACCTAAAATCTAGTGGGGGGCAAATAGTGTTTAGCATAAGCTTCTGACAAAACCCCTGAGGTGGGGCGCCTGGGTGGCTTGGTCGGTTAAGTGTCTGGCTTCGGCTCAGGTTATGATCCTGGAGTCTGGCGATTGAGCCTCCAGTGGGCTCCCTGCTCAGGGGAGAGAGAGTTTGCTTCTCCCTCTGCCTCAACCTGCCGCACCCCCAATAGTTCTTTCTTTTGTTCACTCTCAGATAAATAAAATCTTTAAAAAAAAAAAAAAAAGAGAGAGAGACCCAGCGAGAGAGGGAACACAAGCAGGGCGAGTGGGAGAGGGAGAAGCAGCCTTCCTGCCGAGCAGGGAGCCTGATGTGAGGCTCGAACCCAGGACCCTGGGATTATGGCCTGAGCCAAAGGCAGACACTTAATGAAGGAGCCACCCAGGGACCCCTCAGATAAATAAAATCTTAAAACAAAACAAACCTCGAAATTCCCTGGGACTTAACAGACACATGCAGATACTTCTCCTGGGACTAACACTGGCCACTCTAAGGGCCAGTCTCTTTGGAGAAAGCAGCACTGTGCGCACGATCTCCCACCTTTGCCAAATGCAAAACTACTAACAATGAACTTTGCTTGAATTCATTCATGAATCTAGTGTGGAAATACATGTTTCCTTTCCCTTAATTAATTTTAATAATTAATTATTTATTTTTTATAAACATATATTTTTATCCCCAGAGATACAGGTCTGTGAATCGCCAGGTTTACACACTTCACAGCACTCACCATAGCACATACCCTCCCCAATGTCCATAACCCCACCCCCCTTCTCCCAACTCCCCTCCCCCCAGCAACCCTCAGTTTGTTTTGTGAGATTAAGAGTCACTTATGGTTTGTCTCCCTCCCAATCCCATTTTGTTTCATTGATTCTTCTCCTACCCACTTAAGCCCCCATGTTGCATCACCACTTCCTCATATCAGGGAGATCATATGATAGTTGTCTTTCTCCACTTGACCTTTTTCATTCTTTTTTGCAATAAAAGTAGAATAAAATCATGAATTGACCACATCTCTTTCTTAATCTAAAACATAAGCTCAACAAAATTCTAATTTAAAAAAACCAATTCATGTTTGCTTCTTATTGTCAATACTGTTATGTGTGATTCTTAGAATTATTTTTATAAAATCATCTCTAGCAGTAACAGCTCATATTCTTCTGGGTGGGACACTACTAAATGCAGGACATTTTAAGCGTTGCTGTCAGGTAGGTCAGAAATTGCATATTTAAAGGAAAAATGTCACTAGGAAGAACTTGACCATAACCCATCAATAAATAAAATTATTCCTATTCCTCTCAGAAGAGACAACTTGAGAATTTGGTGTACAGAGAGAATATATTGGTCAAGTGTTTCTTGGTGTGACTGTTTTTCACAAAGTGAAAAGAATTGGAATGAAATTTCAAAATTCTTTGAACCAAATAATGAGGAAGAAACAAAAGATTATGGCCAATGTTATCTTTACCACATTTATAATTTTGTCAGTTTTCTCAAAGGAAGCCTAGGCTCTTCAGAGAAAACAAAAGCCCCACCATTATTGTTGTTGGTTTTACAGCTTGAAGATTAAGGGGAATTTCCGAAGCAGTTCTGGGGTTTTCCTACCTGCTCCACGCGGCAGGCACGTTCTTAAGGAAGCCACACGCGTTCTGGCCTTGAAGTTATACTGCCAGCTCCCAGCCTGCAACAAAAAATGGTCTCAGTCCTGAGACAGGAGGGACCCGAAATCTTCATTTGTGAAATCTGAGGACCCCAGCAAAGCCGAAGTGGAAGGGAGTTCTTTACAGGAGAGTGTGTATGGGGAAGGCTAAGAAGGTTCTCTAGGTGGAGGAGTGGAGGTGTGTCGTCGTCATTATCACTAACGAGCCCCTCTTTACTTGACCCAATTCCAACAAATCCTGGGACTCCTTCCAGAGACAGGAATGGAAGTATCAAGTACTTTCATTCCTGCCAAGCACTTTCAGCTTCCAGAACCCCAGGGTCTGTTTGTTGTTGTTGTTGTTTTGTTTTGTTTTTCAGAGTCTGATTTTCTAAAACCTCTCCCTGGGGTTCCTGAGTCCACCTTGGCACAGTGGGGGATTGTCCATGATTACACACAATCCTCCTGCTCGTATCTCCCCCATTATGTGTGAAGTAGGCATCTCAGAAACTAGAGATGTGACCATTGCATGGACTCGAGCTTTTTTCCCCCAATCCCAAAAGTTATAGCAGTCTTGAGACCGGATAATAAGCCAGGCGGCAGAAAGGAATGAATGAATCATGGTCTTCAGCAACAGCCCTGTGGCTCCAACCTTGTTACAGACTCTTAAGTGAGTAGTCAACTCTATTTTTTCCATGGTATTTCTGTCTCTCATGTTGAGGTTGGCCTTCCAAAATACGCCTCTTAGAGAAAAACAGGAGCTAAGCTCATTGGACTTCAAACTGGATTCTATCTCTTTTTTTCTTTTACTTCTTCTTCTTTTTTTTTTTTTAAAAGATCTTATTTGTTTATTTGACAGACAGAGATCACAAGTAAGCAGAGAGGCAGGCAGAGAGAGAGAGAGAGGAGGAAGTAGGTCGCCGCTGAGCAGAGAGCCTGATGCGAGGCTCGATCCCAGGACCCTGAGACCATGACCCGAGCCGAAAGCAGAGGCTTTAACCCACTGAGCCACCCAGGTGCCCCTGGATTCTATCTTTTATTAGTTACATGGCATTGGGCGACCACTGGTTTCCTGAAGTCTCTGGGAGCTTATCCATTTTTTTCTAGGGCTGTTGTAAGAACCAACAGTGGGCTTCATACATACTCTCTGGTTAATAAAAGTTCCTGTGATCCTCCCCTGTAGCTATTGCTCTTTCAAGTAGAATGAAATCAACTGGGAAATCAACTAAAACTAGAATTATAGGGGCACCTGGGTGGCTCAGTCATTAAGTGTCTGCCTTCGGCTCAGGTCATGATCCCAGGGTCCTGGGATCGAGGCCCGCCTCAGGCTCCCTGCTTGGTGGGGAGCCTGCTTCCCCCTCTCTCACTCCCCCTGCGTGTGTTCCCTTTCTTGCTGTGTTCTCTCTTTGTCAAATAAATAAATAAAATCTTAAAAAAAAAAACCAAAAACGAATTAGAATTATAGGTTTGAGACATTTTGGTTTGATGAACAAATCATCAGACATGTGGAGAGTTTGGATGTCTATCTATCTATCTATCTATCTATCTATCTATCTATCTATCCAGAATCAATCAATCTATCTATCTATCTGGAATCCAAGCTAGTATTTAGCAGGCATGGGCTGAAGACCAAGGCCACAAGAAGTCCTGCAATGAAAGCTTTGTTTAAGGGACAGTTTCATCCAACTTTCAAATCAAGTGGCCCAGGGCCATCTAAATCAGGAGAATTAAAGCAATGGTGACTGGTAACTCCTTTCTAACCTGGTGAAAGTGGATCTGTGATTAGTTCTGTAGCTGGGTGAGGAAAGGAAGATCACATGGCATGTGCTTCACTCTCTGAAGGAGGCCACATCCGGCCCAGGAGGCAATCGCTGGCAGAGCTCTTGGGGGATATTTTTGTTCTGAACAAAACGCCATTAGGTAGTGTACTCTCCCTTGGAGGGAAGCCTTGTGTCTTTCTGGCTGGTGATGGTAAAAGTAGGTCTTGGCATCTAAAGACGCGATAGTCCCAAACATGGGGCTAGTGAAATCATGTCCCAAGTCATGAACCAAGCACAGTATAGGGGAACACATTATTTATTTTTGTTGAATTCTTTCCCATGATACTTCAACAGTCAGAGCAAGAAGCTTGGTGTCAGCTGTCACAAGAGATTTGGATAAGGCTAATTTTATACTAATGACTTAAAAGATTATTGGCCACATTTCTTTTTTTTTTTTTTTTAAAGATTTTATTTATTTATTTGACAGAGAGAAATCACAAGTAGATGGAGAGGCAGTCAGAGAGAAAGAGAGGGAAGCAGGCTCCCTGCTGAGCAGAGAGCCCGATGCAGGACTCGATCCCAGGACCCTGAGATCATGACCTGAGCCGAAGGCAGCGGCTTAACCCACTGAGCCACCCAGGCGCCCCTATTGGCCACATTTCTAACCAACATGACCATGATAGGCAAGCAGAGCTAAGAGATGAAAAAGAGGAAACTTGCTAATGTCACTTCCCTGGGGTTACCTGGTCACCTTAAATGCCCTATATCATCAAGCCATCAAATGTTTCATTTTTGCTGCTGTTGTTGATATATGGGTTGACTACAGAGGTGTGGAGTGGGGGAGGCTTCTCTGAATTATTCATCAGAGTAAGCTTTGTAACTAAAATGATGACAGCACTTACTTCCACAACCAATGGCCAGCCTTAGAGATGCAGGTTAAAAAAAAAATGTAAAATGATGACATATCCTTTATTTTTTTAGTTAGCTATTCTGTTTCTTGCCAATCTCACAAAAAAGCTGAGGTAATATATTATAAAAGTATGGGTGCTATCAGACTAGTACAAGACCAAACTACTGATCAAAAATTAGGAATAGGAGGGGCACCTGAATGGCTCAGTCCTTAAGTGTCTGCCTTCGACTTACGTCATGATTCCAGATCCTGGGACTGAACCCCACTTCAGGCTCCCTGTTTGGCAGGGAGTCTGTTTCTCCCTCTCCCTCTGCTCCTGCTCTCTCTCTGTTTCAAATAAATACATGAAATGTTCTAAAAAAAATCAGGAGAGGAAAAAATCAACAAGGACCAAAAGGAAGGAAAACATCTAGAATTCTAAGAACTCCTAGCTGAGAAACATGATAGCGATTAAGCCTAAAACCTGCTCCTGAGCTTCCTAGCTGCCAGAATGATAAGAGAATGATGGATTTATGTAGTTGTCATTGCCCAGAAATAAGCAGCATAGATCTGAAAAAACAAATTTATTTAGTCTTAATCTCTCAAAACAATTTGTGATGGAGATCTTTTCTTGAAAGAGTAAGTGGGTTATATAGCCAAAAACAAAACTGAAACCAAACAAATCCAACCACCACTACCAACCCCCCCCCGCCCCAAGACCCCAAGTGCACATTGACAGAACATGTATCCATGTTCTCTGTGCACATGAACTTCCATCTACCTTGCAGGAACACTATGGAGCTAAGGTTCAAGTATATCACTACAAATTGGGCCCTGGTAGTCAGAATCCCAGAATCCCTATGCAACCAGAGCATGGCCTCAAGTTTGGAGATGAGGCAGATAATGTCCTGGTCAATAAGTAGAAAAGATGTCACAAAGAACTTAGTTTACAACCATGAACTATCTTAGGGCCGGATCCTATTCAGTATAAAATTAAATAACAGCTGCCAGTTTGATTATCTGGTGTCACCTGTTAATTCTTCTCTAGGTCACTTGGACCATTTTTCACAGGCTCTTCCCTAACTCCATTTTTTCTGCACACTCCTTTAAATGTCAGGGCTTTCTAGGGCTCTGGGCCTGTTCTCTTGATCCTCTACTTGAGTTCCCCTGCCTATGGCTTCACCAATAGCCTGTTTTCTGGTAACTTCCAGGTTTATTTCTCCAGCCTACGTGCTGGGGAAGTACCCCAAACTCATTATGTCCAAAACAGAAGTTATCCTTCTTTACATCAAATCTGCAAACCTAGCAGTCCTCCAAACAGTTGCCAAGTCCTGCAATGTCTACTGGTAGTGGGTCTACATTCCCAGGCCACAAGTTGGATGGGCAAAGAAATTTGTTTTTCTCAGTTTTGTTCTAAAACATATTCTGCCTGGCAGCTGCAGCATTGTTCTTGTCATTTCCAGATAAAATCAGCCAATGAAGGTTTCCCTTCTACCACTTCCTCCCTAAGGTTACGAGCAAGTTCCATAGTGTCCAAGTTCTGAGGGGTGTGGGAAGAGTGCTGGGTCCTGGTTGTTGATCCACTTCTACTGACACGGGCACGTGCTCAGAGATCTCTCTGCGCCAGCATGCCCCGTGGTGTCCATCTGGTCATCGGTCCCAGATCTCACAGAGTCTCTCTCAATTCACTGGCTTGTCGGCTGCTTCTGCACCTGCTGAGAGGGTGGGTCAGGGAAGCTTTTCAGGTGTTTCCCCATGTATGCCCTGCGGGACACCCAAAAAATTGTTGGGGACCCTCGTGGCTGACACACCCCATCACTATTTCTCAACAGCGACTCCATCCTCCTGGCCCAGGGGAATTCTTCTGTGGGCCAAACCTGGAAACTGAGACATAGGTCTTCAGTCCTCCATCCTCTCTAGAGGGTAACTTGGTTGTCCCCCAGCTCTGAACTAAGGCCGGTGTGTTGGAGGAAGGGAGCAGCCCTCGGGACCCATTCTTAGTGATACTTGCCACCCTCTCCTTATCTTGTTTCCCTTCCATTCCTCTTCCTTGTCACATGAGAGGGGGCTTTTCCCTTTTAATGTCATTTGTGTAGAGACATTCAAAAGTGGAAAACTGACTCTCCTTACACTGCAGTACCAACCCAAACCTGAGGGTCAGGGAACAGGCGGCTTTTGCTGTTCTGTTGGGGATGGGAGGAGGGGAGAGGAAGCAGTAAATGGTCCAACAGAGCAGAAATCTAGAATTTCAAAATACCTTGCCATCATATATCTCTGGCGTCGCATAGTCAGTTCAGCCTTTTTTGGCATCTCCAGTTTTTATTTGTCTCCTACCTGGATAGCTACAATTTAAAAAAAAGTCATCTTGAGTTCTAAATCTGGTCTTGCAGAACCTTTCTTTCATCCATTTCCCCAGACTAATTGACATACAATTACATATAACATGGTGTATGTTCAAGGTGTGCAATGTGCTGATTTGATACATGCATTTATTGTGAACCGATAACCACAATGAGGCTTGTTAACACCTCTGTCGTCTCACATGGTCTTTTATTTATTCTTGATACTGTGGTCGGAGTGATTGACTTGTTTTCAAGTGTAAATCGAGTCATGATACTTCCCTCCTCCAGGGTTTCAGCGCCCACCGCCTTGAGGGAAAGTCAGAACTGACTTGAGGGAAAGTCGGAACTGCCGGGACCGAGACAAGGTTGCAGTCTGGAATCCGCCCATCTGGTCTGCTCCCGACCGCTAGCTAAGCCACAGATGGGTCCACCAGCGTGTTAGACTGAATCCGAGCGTTTGGCTCTTTGTGACGTGCCCTTTCCCCTAGGCTTTCCACCCATGCATCTGAATCTTCATCTAAGTGGACATTTATCTTTCACGTCTTAGCTCAAATGCCACCTCCTTAATGACACTGGCGTACTCCCAACTCTCTTCACCAGAAGCTGTGATTCCGTTCATTGTCACTGTCTACTGTTCCTACTGACTAATGTGTCTGCTTCCTTCACTAGACTAGGAGCATCTTAAGGGTAGGGACTGTGTATCATCACCTTTCCATCTCGGTGCCTAGCTCAGTCCCTTGTGGCACTGGAGGTGCTCACAAAATGTTTGAATCAACAGTCAGCGGGCAGGGGTGCTACCAGATATCAAATCACCACTAAGAGGACAAAGGCTACTGGCCTAAGAGGGAGGCACTGGCTTAAAATATCAGTTTAAGTATTTTCCTATTTGTCCTTTCCTTTTAAGTCCTGTCCCCTTCCTGCCCACTTGGAGGGCCACAAAGCACAGCACGGGGCATTTTAAACTGTGCTGTACACCCCTGCTGGGCCTCTAGGCAGACGCTGATGGGGACACTGTACATCTGGTGGCCCAAGTCAGTCAGCAGAGGTTACAATTTGCATTGGGCACCCTCTCTTTTCTGACAGGAAGCACAGGTGATCATTCCACACATTTATTGAGTGATTGCTACATTCAAAGCACGTTGCTAGGTGTTGCTTATAGTGTTATTAAAAAGAGTTTTATCGAGACCAGTTAAAACTTTTAATTTTTTTGAGTTTTAGTTTTCATGGATATTCATCCAGACTTCATTTTCATCGGGGACATAAAGGGCCCTGTGGGGGGCATTTGGTAACTGGGTACTAATCGATCTTGAATATCTCTAATACTGTGCTTAAGGAAGTAGCCCCAAGGTCAGAAAGAGGGTGGCATGAAAAAGGAAAGAAACAATACAGAAGTGCTTAAACTAAGTGTGATACATCCAGAGAATGGAACCCCCTGAAGGGGTTAAAAACTGCACGTACAGACTGGGACAGAGCTTCCCAAGAAATTACGTAAAAAAAATAAAAATAAAAATAAAAATAAACACTATAGAACAAGGCACACTGATGATAGCATTTATGTTACTCCCTCCTCCCAAAACAATTAGATATTTCTATAAGCACTTAATATAAATGCATATAAACATGTCAAAAGGACGTAAATTCTAAAGACGGGACTGAAAGACCCAGGGGAACTTTTCTATCTGTACTATTAAAGAATGTTTGCAAAAAGAAAGCACCTAGGAATGAGTAGCATAATCAAAGTGTTTTTTCTTTTTCTAAAAAAGGAGGGTGGGGAGATAAATATTCGAAGATGTTATACCATGGTGAAATGGAAAAGGAACGATTTTTCTAAGTGGTAGGTTGTTAAGTATTGGGAACGGATAAACTTTTGTACCTGTCTTCTTAAACAGGGTCTGCAGTTCACCGTTGGAGCACGATGGAGTGGGAAGGGCACAGGATTAGCAGGCGCAAGGCCTGTCTTCTTGGAGGCCTTCGACTCGGCCTATCACTTAATGTTGCCGAATCTCAGATTCTATAAAATCTACAACATGGGGATAACAATAACACTTAGGTCATGGCCCCGCTGTAAAAATTTGTTGTGAACTGTTGAGGTGGCCATGAGCCATAGCCCATGAAGTTCTGTGTTTTCTATTTTTATATATAACACAGGATTTCAATGCACAGAGTATACTCTAAAATAAAGGCTCCGCTAAATGAGATCAAACTTAATCACTAAATAGAAAACTATTAACAAAAGTGTCTTTTTAAAAGAGATTATTTGACAATTCATAAGTCATCTGCAAATTTTATGGGTTATTTGGAGCCCAATCTGAAAACCAGTAGCTCTTTTCTTCCTGGCATGTCTAACATGCTCTAATGTGTCGCCCAAGTTATTAGTGCAAGTTGTGTCTACTCAAGGAATTCAAGCTTATTTTAACTTAAATGAGAAATAAAAATCAAATATCATGCAGCAACAGTCTAAAACCAAATAAAAAGAGTATTTTGGTTGTTGTCATTGTTCAAGATCATTTCTACAAGAGATAAGGTGTATACAGTTATTTATGAATCAATACGAAAAAAAGAGAAAGATCATTTGAGATCACATTAATATTAACTCTCTAAACTTCCCACAGTGCTGGCAACACAAAATCACCTGGTCCTAGTAATGGGTTAAGTATCCAAATAGTACATTAAAAAAGATACTGGAAATATATTTAAACCCCTAGACCTTGACTTTGAGGAGAGGCAGGTGAACCACAGAGAAATAAGCCAAGTTCTGCTAGGGAAGTGTCAGCCTCCTTTTATCTGTGGCCCTACAACCTTCTAGAAATGACAGCCACATGGAAAACCAACACATTAACAGAAAGGATGGCATGTGACATTTAATTTCATCAATAAGTCAATAAAAAAAGTGAAGTTATTTTCAGAAACAACAAACACTTGAGACTGGGTTTATGGAAGACAGAACTTAGCGTGTGTAGAAGACCCAATTTCCGTATTTCGTCTCAGTCACAAAGGACTGGGAAAGTCTTAATTCACACTAACAAACGGAATTCTTTAACAACTCACCTTGAAATGCCAAGAGACTCTTCAGTTTACCAGAGATGGCCTTGTTGTGGCAGCTGTACAAAAACACTTCACCTGGAACTCAGGTTTGCTGGATTTCAATGTTTTAAAATGTTGTAAGTGGCATATTTGAGTTTGCAGTTTTTAATTTTACCAGTTAAAATTTATTTAAAAAATTAAATATTAACAAAGAGTCTCAACACGATTTGAGTATCAGTGTCTTAAGACATGAGTTCATTTGTGGATTGTGTTGTGTGGAATCTGGCTTTTTGAAACTCTCTTCTAGGTTTCCATGAGTCCCGACTCTTTGGCTATCCCCTCATCCAGTCTGTCTCTTTCACATGCTTTGGTGCTGCAACTGCCCCAAACACCATTTTCATCTTGTGTTGTCATTCTCATGCCCTCCATTACCATTACATATTGTCAGCATAATTCCCAAATATCGATCGCCAGCTCCCATTTTTCTCCTACCCGATCACCTCTCCATCTGGCTAGTCCAGAGGCACCTTACACTCAAAACAAAATGAACCCCTCCCTTCCTTCATCTTGCTTTGTCTTGCCTCCTCACCTCCCATCTTGGGGTTCACTCTCAGTAAAGGAGATTGTTCACCTGGCTGGCCAACTCAAGAGATCTGGGCATCAACCTGAATTCTTTTCCTTGTCATCTACAGCAGCCAAGAAGTCCTACTGATTCTACCTCCTAGATAGCCTCTGAATCCACTCCATTTTCTCCATTTCCAGTGTCACTGCCATAGGCAGTCTTTAAAGAGAGACAAGCATGATTTGCATTAACAAAGAGACTTACAAAACATACCTTTTATTATTTCTGTACAAAAGCTTCTTCACTATCTCTGCATTCCCTTCAGAATAAAACCCGAATCTTCCACATGATTTACCAAGACTTTATTGACCAACATTTTCCCACTTCTCTATTGCCATCTTTGCTATACTCTTTCCTAACATCCCATGTTTCACCGCACTCACCCATCTAATTTTCTAAACATCTCAAATCTTTGAGATTTGAGGTTTCTAAACATCTCAAATCTTTCATCGTTAATCTCTCTGGACCTTTGCACCTGACACGCTCTTGGCAATTCTCTGAAATTTCAGCCCTCTTCAACTAGCATGCTCTTCCCTCTTCTGGGAAAGACTTCACAACTCCTCTTCCTTCTGGCCTCCCTCATTCTGGTGCCCTCTTCTGTGACACCACTTAAGTACCGTGAAATAACTATCTGCACCCTACACTAGATTATAAGCTTCTGTCTCTGCTCTATATTCCAAAATGGCATCTGGGACATAGCCTGCACTCAGTAAGTATTTAGGTAAGAGAGTAAAAGGCCCAAGTTTGGTGATCTTGGATCACTTACAGGTCTGTTAACAAACAATGGACCCACAACTGGATTCCTAGCAAGATGGCATTCTGCTCTGTGAGTCTTTAAAATTAACCCAATTGAAACCCAAACCTTCCTCAAAAAGTTAAAACATGAAATTACCATATGATCCAGCAATTCCAACTCATGGGTATATACCCAAATAAATAAAAGCAGGGACTCATACAAATACCTGTATATGAAGCATCACTGAAGAATTATTCACAACTGCCAAAAGGGAGGACCCAAGAGTCTGTCAACAGAGGAGCTGATAAATAAAATGTGGTACATCCATACGATGGACTATCACTCAGCACTGGAAAGGAATGATACATGCTGCAATACAGATACACCTTGAAAACATTACGCTAAGTGAAATAAGCCAGACACAAAAAGACAAATACTGTATGATTCCTTCTACATGAGGGGTATCGCTTATCTAAGGATCAGACCATGAGATACTTCTGCAGCTGATCTAATGTGATCAGTGTGGAGAGGCCTTTACTTCAATGGAACCACAATGGACCACAAAGTCACTCAACACTGACTGCCAAATCCACATTCTGCTTAGCTATGGTTTAGTCTTGGAGGATGAATTTTATAGGTTTACAGCTCATTTCACTAGGGAACTTAAGAGATGAGTGGTCTTCCCAAGGCCTTCAAAAAGAATTTCCTACTTAACTTTTATGGACTGGGAACTTTACATAAGAAATGCACTGTCCTTGGATTATCTGAAGTTTGTAAGTAAAAAAAACAAACCCCAAACTGGGACTAAAATACATTGCATAAATATGACCTGCAAACAAAGTACGATTTGCAACTGAATGATAACAAGCATTGTAAACATCAACGGAGGCTGAAGGAAGAAGTTCAGGAAGAACAAATCTAAAATATATAGTTAAGAAGTACCCTAACAGAGATCGTTCTAGAAGCAAGGCAGTCAAGCTGGAGGGGAAAAACTGTACCAGATACATGAGCAAAGATCTCCACCTTTGGACTGGTGAACCGGGTGACCAGACTGATCACTGTGGCAAACGGGGCAGGTGCGAGCATTTGAGCCTCTTCCCTTCCTCTCCCTCATCCCCCTTCCAAAGGAACACCCCTGCAAGGGCCCCTATACATAAAAATGAAACATCCGTTAGTACAGTGCCTGTCACATAGCACAGATTCAACAAACACTCCTTTCTCTTCCATATCGTACTGAAGTTGTTGAGAAAGTATTTCCTCCAAGTGCGTCTGCTCTCTGGCCATGTTTCATGATACCGACATTCCATCTAAGATGTGACAATCAAGTCCTACACGTGAGTCATATAGCTAGGACTTCCAGAGATGCATACATAGTAACTCAGTTATAAAACACAGATAACAAGACAAAACCGTGAATGTTGCTAGAAAAAATACCCACAAAGGAGGTTTCCTGTGGCACAGAAATGGGCTTAATTCTGTATTTATTAGGCACTCATTATCATCTTAGTTTGGTGTTATTAGGAGAGAGCAGAGTAGTATTTCTATCCCTGGGTAGCTCTGATGTGAACGTAACTGGCAAAAGTAGGTCAGAATTCCATACAACTTTGAGTTCTGAATGTCGGGTGTCTTATATTAGGTTGTAAATCCTGACAAGACAAATGACAGGATTGCCTGAAAGCCTTTAAAATTTGTTAAGGCAATCCCAACTTGCCTAGTGAAAAGCAGCAGGTATTTCTGGCTAGCCTGACATGTCTTTGATAAAAACGAAGGTGAGTGTGTACCCACTCTTTGCTGGCCCCACTTTCACAAAATATCTCCTCCTCCTCCAGATTTGCTCTCGCCATAAAGATTTATTATTTATTTGTGTCCTTTCATGCAAAGGACAGAAGGGACCTTATGGAGATGAGAGAATTGACTCGTTGCCTTTTCCCTATCCTAGTTCAGATGCAATTTCTCTTCTTGGGTCGCCTGTTTTGGATAAAAATAAAGGTTTCTTTTCTACCTAGTGTACTAAGCAGAAATCACCAGGCAGTGTAGTGTTGAGTTTTTGAGCTTTTTTTCTTGGTTAAAATTGTTAGCTATTTTATTAACCAAAAACGGTTTCTTTAATTCATTAATGATGCTTATGTTTCTGTGACAATATATATCACTTTCCCATTAAAAAAAAAAAAAAAACAAAACTGTTGAGGCAACCCCTGGGTGGCTCAGTGGGTTAAAGCCTCTGCCTTCAGCTCAGGTCATGATCCCCAGGGTCCTGGGATTGAGCCCCGCATTGGGCTCTTTGCCTCGGCGGGGAACCTGCTTCCCCCCAACTCTCTGCCTGCCTCTCTGCCTACTTGTGATCTTGGTCTGTCAAATAAGTAAATAAAATCTTAAAAAAAAAAAAAAAAAGAAAAAACTGTCCTCAAACTTTAAGGTCCAATTTTATTTTATTTATTTATTTATTTATTTTTTTTTAAAGATTTTATTTATTTATTTGACAGAGAGAAATCACAAGTAGATGGAGAGGCAGGCAGAGAGAGAGAGAGGGAAGCAGGCTCCCTGCTGAGCAGAGAGCCCGATGCGGGACTCGATCCCAGGACCCTGAGATCATGACCTGAGCCGAAGGCAGCGGCTTAACCCACTGAGCCACCCAGGCGCCCCAATTTTATATTGGAAATAACGCACTTTCACAATTTAAAGTTAAGGTGAACGATCCATTGGTCTCCTTTCCAACAATGCTCCTTTTCCAGTAATTTAAAAAATATTCTCTCACATGCAAATCATCTTCTCAATAATTATAGCACTGTACCCTACTTGAGAAAATTTGTTTTCAACGTGTCATTCTTAACTACTTCTTACCTGAAAGTTAAGATTTTATATAAACTAATTTACCTCATGAATGATCAAGGAACAATGCCAAATATACAGAAGACAGAAATTCAATGAAGACTCTTTCATGACTTCAAGTATAGCCTATCAGGAATGGTAAAATCACGGGACACCAAATTAACAACAGGATTTCTTTAAAATCCCAACAGAACACTGCCACCCAACCCATCTTCCCTGCAGCCTGCCTCATGTTCCAGAACGGATAGAGGATCAGGTCTACAGGGAGAGAGCCGCTGAGCTGCACAGTGTGCAGCGAAATAAAACCATGGTAGGCTACAGGACACACGTGACAGAAGACAGTCCATTTGAACGGGGCAAAAAAAAGAGTTTTCAAAGGTGGTGGTTTAATTTTGAGCGTCCCTTTTATTTCCACTTAAAAAAAAAAAACCACAACCCCCCCACCCAAAAACCCCTGCAAGCTTTTTTTCTGCTCTCCAGCAGTTCAATGACAGCAGAACGTTACATTCTGACGGTGCCGAAGCTTCTTCTAGAGGGACAAGGAAGGATGCTACTTCATGCACACTTTTTAATCTGCAGAAAGAAAGGGAGGAAAAAGAGAGAGACAGGAGAGAGAAAAAAGGCAGAGAGAAGGAGAGAGGAGAAACAAAAACTAATTTTCCAGGCAGGGAAATACTTATAAAACCTTTTATGTCAAAGTCAGGATTTCACAACATAACACACTAATGCGAAATCCAGTAGCACCTGTAAGAGGTAAGCAAATGCCGCCATCACGTAGTAAATGCTTTTTCAGAAGTTATCTGTAAAAGACTGAAGGAAAAAAAGATAAAGTACATTCTCCAGAGAACACCAAATGTATTTCAAAATAAAAACTGTATTTTTGATTTTCCTTTTTTCAGTCATTTTTTTTGTACAAGAATTCATCATTATCAGAGAATAACTGATACACAATGGGATCGATCTCTGCTCTCCTTGTCTGTGTCCCTTCAAGTCCACATGTTCAGGTGACAGTCCCCAGCATCATTTTCTGATAAATATATTACCACAGTTGGATCTAAATATAGATACATTATATAATACTTGTCTCTGGGAAAATCAGATTTTAATAGGCAAACTTTTATTTATATAATACAGAAATGGAGAAAACTGCAGTAGACACACAACCTAATTATGACTTGTAATGATGATTTCTAGATACTCTCCTACTGTAAATGAGTATTTAAAATAGTCTTAAGATTTTATTTATATGTGCACTTGTGTCCACCTTATCCCATATACTGTACACGTCTAATGACACTCTGGGAATTTAAAGGTGCAGCCCTCAAATTGTGAAATCACTAAAAAGAGAAAAAAATTAGGCCCTATTGGACGAGGAAAAAACTCACAAAATTTCCAATTTTAAACTTCTTATCAGTAGGAAAATATTAAAAATAATTTTCTGTATATACATATGGGTATATGTATATAATGAATTACACACGTCTCACCTATCAATACAATTCAAGGGGAGACATTTTGGTGAGTTATTTTCCCATTAAATGACGACTATGTCAAAATTTAAAAATATCTTATTACATCATTAAAATAATTCACTTACCATTTCAACAGCTTGCACTGTTTTTTTTTTTTTTTTAATTTTTAACTCTCATAACTAAATTCCCTGATCCCTAGTGTTAAATCCCCTATTTAAATTAAAATCTGGTGCTCTTTGTTACTCAGAAACTGATGGATAAAATCACATCTACTTCAAAATTCCATCAACGCAAATAAATTTTATTACCTGATTTATCAGAGAAATATCTCAGCTCTGAGCTTGTGTACCTAAATTTACCCTCCCTATAATAAATAGGTGAGGAAAATATCCTAAAATAGATGGAGATAACTTACATGATGTCATAGCACATAGAATACACGATGATTAAGTGCCTGATAGAAACTTTTCAGAGACACCTGAAAACTCACTTTAGAAACTAACTTTAGAAAGAAACCATTTATTTTTCACTCTAGTATAAATTAATATGTATGTATTTACATACATACACATACATATATAAAACAAAATTGTCTAGTGTTGAGTTGCTATTTGTGAGTGAAAAAATGGTTACAAATTGATTCATTAGCTTGATTTTGTACTTAACAATTCCATCGTTTTGGGGTACAAACAAAGTCAGTGCATTTGCAGACTCTACCATAGAGTCAAAGACTCAAGCATACACTTTAAAAAAGAACCCTCCCTCAACATCACAGGCATTGTACAGCGAGGATATATGGACTCTGATGCAATCCCTAACTCCGTAAGCAGACTAGACAGCACTTGGCTTGCTTTTAAAATAGCTTCTTAAAAGAAATATAGAAAGAAATGCATGTTTGCTAAAAGTCTTTTAAAATTACATCAAAACAACATTAAAACTTGTTCATTGAGAAGAGCCTACTGAATTGAATTCCTGTTTGAAACGCCTAGTTAACAGTTCAGAATATTGCCTTGTGAGGTTTGACTAGAGATGTGGCTGATGTGAAGACCTGGACACAGTACACGGCTCCAATCCGAATAGTCCTCTGATCGGCTATTTGATGGAAATGGATCCCCTTTAAAATTGCTATACACCTTAAAATGATCTATAATAAACAGTTCCCCAATAACCATTATTAGTTGTAAATTGAAATGCATTGATCATTCAGAAAAGATTTCTTGCAAAATATATAAATAAATGTAACTGCATATTCTGTAAATATACTTAACATTGCTAGGCCAGACCGTCGAGGACGGGCTGCTGTATTTCAGTACTGTGTGTCAAATTTATTAGAAATTTAAAAAGAAAAATTTCTGAGGGACTCAGCTGCCTTCGTTAGTTGGCTTTAAAATGTGTAATAAAATGGGAGACAGTTTCTTCTCATAAATACATGGAATCAATATGGAAAAGTAAACTATACAGCAGACAAGATTCAAGAACACCAGAGTGTACCAGAGTGGTCACCGAGTGAAATATCTTCCAGTATAAAAAAAGGGAAGAACTCTATACACCCAGTTCTAGTGAGTATGTTTCAGTTAAAGATGCAGCTCTCTCTCACTCCTGGCAAGAATTAATTGGTAATGGCGCTGCTTCTCAGCAGTGCAAAAATATCCTGAGAAATTATTCAGATTACAACAGAAGACAGGGCTTTCATCACTAAGTTTCTGCACAAAACACAGCTTTAGATATCATAAATAAATTAATTTAAAAAGCAGATAGCCTTCACTGTGTTGAACACAAAAAAGGGGATGTGACCCAGACATTGTTAATTCTCCCATTGGCTAATATCAGAAAAAAAAGATTGCATTAAGTGTCTATTTATAACTTTCTAGTTAACTATGGCCAATAATATACATGGAGGTAATTTGTAGTTCAAGTTTTTCATCTCTTTTTCCCCAACTAGCTACGAGCTGAATTCTAAAATTTACACTGAAATATACAATTCCAATTTTCAAAAGATCATCCTCCTGGAGGAGGAGTGATATTCAGATTTTATGTGCGATCTTGTTGCAGAGCCCAAACAGTCCTATGAAGTGAGACAGTGTATTTTTTAATCAATTGGCACTGAAATGTAACTTTCCTTAGCTGCATTCTAGTAGTTTGGCCAAGTTATCTCGCAATTCTGTTAGTTCAAATATTTTTCCATCAAGAATTTCTAAGAGTGTCTTCAGGTTATTGCGAAAAGCTTCTTGTTCATTTTGACTTTTCTCCAGACGTTGTTCTAAGTCAGACAGCTGTCCCTCCAGGTCTTTGTTCCGAATCTCTACTTCCTTTAGAAACAAAAATGTGATACATATGCACATGTCAGTTCACAACTTAGAAAACAATACAACTTCTGTTATTACTAATTTCATGGTAGCTGATGCAATTTGACGTGCGGGAAGATGAGCTTCTGTATCTCAAGTTAACACAATGTACGGAGATTTTTAGAATTCTGCCCTCAGAAATCCACGTGGTTTTATTGACAGGCTCATTCCAGAATCCATCTATCCAACCCAACAGATACTTCCCAACTGCTTAGTTCGTGCCAGGCAACACTCTGGGCACTTCAGATACCGAAGAGGATTAAAGATCCATTTTGTAGGGACGCCTGGGTTGTTCAGTCGGTTAAGCGTCTGCCTTCAATCCGGGTCATGATCCCAGGATCCTGGGATCAAATCCTGCATCAGCTCCTTGCTCAAGCAGGGGAGCCTGCTTCTCCCTGAGAACCATTTTGTGGATTAGCTACGTCCCATTTCAAAATTTCAATTGTGCCCACCTCTTTTTCCCCTAATGCATAACAGACTGGTAGCACTCTCAGCTGAAAGCAGGTAGAGAAAAAGAGAATACGTTTTCTTCCTTAATGGGAATTCTGGAGAAAGACTTGTGAGACAACAACTCTCTAACATGGAAGTATTGGGATCCTATGAATGTGTTAATTGTCTTTGTTTTGCCTCACTATCCAACTGAGTGCTTATGTCAGAGGAAGAAGCTCAATGGCTAAAAACTATAGTCAAGATCTATGATAAGCGTACATGTGAGAGAATTATAAAGCTGACAGTTCCAACATACTGCAAATCATAGAAAAAAATGACAAAAGGCAAGTATGAGTTTATGACAAAAATATTAATTAAAAAAACAGAATCAAGTCTAGCATACTTCAAACTTAGAAGGTATTGCTCTAGAAGTGTTACTAAACATGACAAATATAGTAGGAGATTCTAAAAAATAAAATGATATAATGACCCAGAGATTTAATTTTGGTTAAAACTTTAAATTGAGAAAAAGAGCAGAAAACCAACTATGACACTTTACACAAGGTATTAAGATAAGCAGTTAGTTGAAAGTTATATCCTTTCTGGAAAAGGATATCCTTTCTGGAAACCTCACTCACATACGTCAATTATATGGGACAATGACCACATTCTGGTGTTAATAATACAATATGAATCAGCCTCAGAAAATATTTTTTTTTAAAGATTTTTTTTTAAAAAGATTTTATTTATTTATTTGTCAGAGAGAGCACACAAGCAGGCAGAGTAGCAGCCAGAGGCAGAGAGAGAAGCAGGCTCCCTGCTGGACAAGGAGCCCGATGCAGAACTCGATCTCAGGACCCCGGGATCATGACTTGAGCCGAAGGCAGCGGCCAAACCAACTGAGCCACCCAGGTGTCCCTCAGAAAATATTACGTTTCAAATGTTAATACATGGTTTAAATGTAAACCTTATAAAAATTCTATCAAATTTAAAGGATGGTGGATCACTTTTTTAAAAAAATTTTTTGAATGAGAAAAAACCTTGAATTTCAGCAGCACAGACCAAACCGGCAAACACTGGAATGCATGGGGACAAAGACTGTATATTACTGTTCAAACAGAAAAGAGCTACTGTTGTTATGGGCACTTTTTTCCAAAATTTATTTTTTACAACATCTGTACAAACTAAACTTTTGAGGAAAATAATGGGGAAATTGGCTTGAATATATCTAAGAAAGTAACCCACTTCTAGGAGTCTGAACATAAATGTTCACTTGCCCTGACAGAAATAACTAAGAGTAAGGCTTCTTACTCTTAGAATGCCAGGAGGAGCCACCAGAACCTGGGAAAATACTAGAACACAGCAGCTCTAATGAGTAATAAATGAAGATTCTAAGAAATCCCAATCTAATATGAAAGCATTGAGGGCTGGAGGTTTCCCAGGTATGTTTCTAATCTCTTCCCTGTGAATAACCCACAAAGGGAAGATAAGTAAACGGTGAGCAGGATTTGAAACCAATAAAATACTTATAAATGCAGAAGCCACATGCATGGAGTCTCCAAACTAGGAGGGAGAAAACAGAGCCCGGATCAAATGTAAAAATTCCACTCATGACTGCACAGCAGGCTCTCTTGCCTGCTTCAACAATAAGCTTAAGAGTAGAATGTTTCCAACTATAAAAATAGACCAAATGTCATTCAATAGAAAACACCCACTTTACCAGGCACCGCCCAGTATGCCCTCTGAAGCCTTCCTTACAGTGAAAGGCTTCCTTGTTCTCCTTGCCAATCAATGAAACATGCAAACATTTTCAATGGAAGCATGCAAAACACCACATTTCCTCAGCTATTAAAATGGCATTGTTCTATCTAGACAGAGTGTCATACTCTCAGCCATTTCTCTGATTGGAGGAATTTTAGGAGTCAGATAACAAAAGGGATCCAATACAGTGCTGACAGTGCTGGTCTATTCTGAGGCAGAGAATGTAATCCTAGAGCAAGAGTGGCCAACCCCGTCAGTGCACACAGGCCAACACCAGGCAACCAGTGTCCCGGACGGTGGGAAATTCCCACTAGTCTGCCTTATGTTCCTGTTTTCCAAGCCTCTCTTTCTCCCTCTTAACATATTCTTCTGCTTCCAACCATTTCTGTGCTACTAGCTGCTGCTTCTTCACTGACATGTAAGCACATGCTGGGGGAATCCAGAGACCTGGTTCAGTCCTGATAAAGCAATGGAGGCCAGAGCTAACTTGCTTCCAAGTGCTTTAAAAGACACTAACTGCAAGTATAAAATCTTAGTGGGTAGAAGGTCACATTCTGTATTGTTATATATGGCACCTCAACACTAGCATGATTAGAACAAATTTACACAATTATCACCATCATCATTGGGACCACATCAGGCTCATTTTCCGCCAGCTTAAGTCCTGCATTTTTATTTTTTTAAAGATTTTATTTATTTATTTGACAGTGAGACAGAAATCACAAGTAGGCAGAGAGGCAGGCAGAGAGAGAGAGAGAGAGAAGCAGGCTCCCTGCTGAGCAGAGAGCCCGATGCAGGACTCGATCCCAAGACCCTGAGATCATGACCTGAGCTAAAGGCAGAGACTTAACTCACTGAGCCACCCAGGCACCCCATAAATCCTGCATTTTTAATCTAAAAAAAAGTTACAGAAAAATTCTTTGACAGCTGATTCCCACGTTAAGCTGTTACAAGCAAGATATATTGCCCTATTAGGTCATCAACCTTCATATGTAACACAACATATAAACCATCAAAAGAAGAATCAGTAATTCAAGAGAAAAGTGGGCAAGAGACACATACATGAGTTTTGAAGAAGAGACAGTCAATGATTATTTACTAAGCATCTTCTATGTACTAGCAATAGATAGAGCAGAAAATAAACAAAGGCAGTTCTTGTTTTATGCAGCACACATTCTAGAACAAGGAGACTGGCAACAAGAAAGCAAGCGCTTCTGGGACACCAAGATAACGGTGACTCTGTGTGCTGACTTCTCTCAGCCATCCTCCCAAACTATAAAAACCAATAATAAGAATAACACCACACAGATTCCATGACTTCAAAGTAACTTGAAGAAACAGAACAAATCAAACTTCAATTTCCAGCAAAGACATTTCCCAAGCTCTCTCTCTAACCCTTTGCAAAGGGCAAGGCGGGGTCATGGAGCAAGCAGAACAGAGGGAAGAGGAAAACAGAAGGCTTAAGACTGAACTCTAATAACCCTAAAGCCTGTAAGTGTTGAAATCCTGAATAATCAAATAAACAAAGTTTTGGTAGACCAGAGCGGAACTACAAGGAAGGGACTGACTTGTGCACACGAGACAGGAGGCAATCTTGGAGAGGAGAAATGGGCACAAAGAAAGAGAAAGAAGACTGCTGGCACACTACAGTAAAGGAGAAGAAGCAACACAGGGAAACTTAAAGTCTTCTAAGACAAGAGAAAATTAAAGCAGGGAAGGACACAGAGCCTCTCCCCCATTATCTTCCAAAAAGAGGGTGGTTTTGAACTGAGAATCTGTAAGCCACTCAAAACTGCCACTCAATCCACAAAATACAAAGGTGTGAGCTATCTTCATCTACGTAAATTATCCTAAGATGAAAACAGAAAATGAAAATCTCGACACTTCAGTGAATGAAAATAAAAGCACTGCCTCTCCCGCCGAAAAAAAAAAAAACAAACCCAACTATGAAGCGCAAGAAAACAGAAGCCTCCATTCTGAATTAAATACTGTCAAATAGGGTGCCTGGCTAGCTCAGTCAGAAGAGAGTATGACTCTTGATCTCAGGGTCATGAGTTCAAGCCCCAAGTATACATGGTACTAAAAAAATAAGTAAATGAACTTTAAATATTTTCAAACAGGCATTCAAAATAGAGCCTGACTCAGATACCAAACACTAAAAACAGAAATGAGCCAAAAAACTAAAAAAACAGGAATGATTAAACCCTGAGAGAAATAGAAGAAAAAGGCAAAATTATATTAGAAATAGAGACTAAATCATAAAACTTAGTTTAATTTAAATTTATTTCATTTAAATTAAATGAAATAAATTTAAATTACATTATGCTTTACTCAGTTATTATTTTTAAATATTCAAGGGAATGCAAGTGAGATAACGTAGTGGAAATGGTCAAAGAGAAAGTGTTTGAAATAGAAGAGAAGAAAAGACCATCTAACTACATATCACTGGAGCTCCTTAAGAACACACCCCAATAGGACAAAGCTAATATTTAAAACCTTTACATAAGAAAACTTCCTGGAAATAAAGGAAGACCCAAATCTACGCATTAAAAGGGCCCACCAAGTACCTAAAAACATTGACCCCCCAAAAAATCAATTCTGAGAAATATCTTAGTAGAACTCTTAGACATTAAAAATAAAGGAAGGGGCGCCTGGGTGGCTCAGTGGGTTAAATAAGCCTCTGCCTGCGGCTCGGGTAGTGGTCTTGGGGTCCTGGGATGGAGCCCCGCATCGGTCTCTCTGCTCGGCAGGAAGCCTGCTTCCCTCTCCCTCTCTGCCTGCCTCTCTGCCTGCTTGTGATCTTTGTCAAGTAGATAAATAAACTCTTAAAAAAATAAAAATAAAAAAGGAAAAGTGGCACCTGGGTGGCTCAGTCAGCTAAGCATCTGCATTCAGCTCAGGTCATGATCCCAGGGTCTTGGGATTCAGTCCCTCATTGGGCTCCCTGCTCAGCGGGGAGTCTGCTTTTCCCTCTGCCTGCTGCTCCCCCTGCTTATGTTCCCTCTCTCTCTCTGTCAAATAAATAAATATAAATCTAAATAAATATATATCTATATGTATATATATATAAAGGAAAAGTCCTCATAGCACACACACAGGAGCCCTAAACTTCCAAGGCAAGAGAAGTAGACTGGAATAGATCTCTTAAAAGCAACATAAGGGACTTCAGGGTAGCTCCAGTGGTTAAGTGTCTGACTCATGATTTCAGGTTGTGATCTTGGGGTCCTGGGTGCCTAGCCCTGTGCTGGGCTCCATGATTAGCAGAGAATCTGCTTCTCTCCCTATCCCTTTCTCTCTGCCCCTTCCCCTGCTCATGCTCTCTAAAATAAATCTTAAAAAAAAAAAAAAAAAAAAAAAAAAAGCAACAAAAAACAAGGGAAATGTAGTAGCATTTCCAAGAAACTCAATGAAAGAAAATTGTGAACCAAGTACTTTATATCTACTTGTCACCCAAGTCTTTTATTTATTTTAAAATTACTTTTTTTTTTTTTAAATTTCATCTGCTTATTTGAGAGAGAGTGAGCACACAAGAGGAGCAGCATGCAGAGGGAGAAGCAAGCCCCCCCCCCCCCCCTGGACAAGGAGACCAATGTAGGACCTGATCCAAGGACTCTGGGATGACCACCTGAGCCGAAGGCAGATGCTTAACTGACTGAGCCACCCAGGTGCCCCAGTACTAAGTCTTCTAAAAAGCAACTTAGGGACGCGTGGGTAGCTCAGTTGGTTAAGCAGCTGCCTTCGGCTCAGGTCATGATCCCAGTGTCCTGGGATCAAGTCCCACATCAGGCTCCTTGCTCGGCAGGGAGCCTCCTTCTCCCTCTGCCTCTGCCTGCCACTCTGTCTGCCTATACTCACTCTCTCTCCCTCTCTCTCTCTCTGACAAATAAATAAATAAAATCTTAAAAAAAAAAAAAGGCAACTTAAACTCATGAGCTCTTCTGGAACCATCTGCTAGAGGAAAAGCTTCATCCATATTACCGTAGAAACTTCAGAGAAAGGATTGGTGGTACTAGATATACCATATGTAATATATATCAAAGACTAAAACAAAGGTGAAGAATGGTTAAAAAATAATATAAAAATTTAGTTTTTTTAAAAAAGATTTTATTTATTTAGTTATTTATGAGAGAGAGAGAGAGAATAAGAGTGAGAGCTAGAGTAGAGGGAGGAGCAGAGTGGGAAAGAGTCTCAAGCAGACTCCGCGGGCCGAGAGCAGAGCCCAATGCAGAGCTGGGTCCCATGACCTTGCGATCATGATGTGAGCCAAACCTAAGAGTAAGATGCTTAACAGAGCCAAACCAGAGCTCCCCCCAACCCCAAACGCTACTTATTCTGACAAGGTAGAAATAATACAACTAAAAAGCAGGAGAAAAAAAAGGAAAAGAGAAAAGGAGAATAAGCTTCTAATTATTTAATAGGTTATAGTTCAAAGTCAGCTACCATTAAAAACTAACAGACAAGGGTGCCAGGGTGGTGCAGTTGGTTAAGCTCCCGACTTCTGATTTACACTTAGGTCTTGATCTCAGGGTCATGAGATCGAGCCCCACATTGGGTTCCGGGCTTGGCTTGCAGTCTGCTTGGGTTTTTCTCTCCCTCTCTCTCTGTCCCTCCCGCTCATGCTCTAAAATAAGTAAGTATTTAAAAAATAAATAAATAAAAACTAATAAACCAGATAGTGAAAGTTTAAATATGTATACAGGTAAGTAGGAGTATTTTTTTTTTTTAAGAATTTATTTATTTATTTATTTATTTGACAGGCAGAGATCACAAGTAGGCAGAGAGGCAGGCAGGGGGCAGGGGGTGGTGGTGGTGGTGGTGGAAGCAGGCTCCCTGCTGAGCAGAGAGCCCAGTTCGGGGCTTGATCCCAGGAACCTGGGATCATGACCTGAGCTGAAGGCAGAGGCTTTAACCCACTGAGCCACCCAGGCTCCCCAGTAGGTGTATTTTTAAAAAGTCTAAAGTAAACACTAAACAAAATTAAGACCTTAAATATCAAAAGATATAAAAAAGGACAAAGAACATATATAGAGAAAGAAAAAAATCAAATTAACATAACACATAGGAATTATTACATAAAACAATGACAAGGTAAAACAAAGCATAAAAAATTGTATTGATAAATAAAAAATATTTCAGTTTGGCTCACAAAGCAGTCTCTAAGTATTACTACATGACACATAAGAAGCATTCAAAAACTGATTTTAGATGAGGTCAAAAAAAGGTTGTATTAAGTTACATTAAGTATATATATTAAAAAAAATATGTGATCACAATGCAGTAAGAGTAGGAATTGAAAACAAAATCATAAAATAGAAGGGTCCTTCCATTGAGCACTTCATTTAGGAAGGGCAAAAATAACAGGATGGGCAAAAGATAATGAGAGGTTTTGATACTGGTAGAAAAGGTGGCAAAAGAAGGCACTTTAAGGCTAAAAGCTGCAATGCACAATAAAGATATAACCATTATATTTAAGTACCAACCTCCTTATAAAGTAGGAATTACAGGAGCTGTAAAGAGGCATAGATAAAATCACACTAATGAAAGACTCACTGTGCCACTCTCAATCCAGGAGAGAGCGAGTGGAACACAGGATGGGTAACAATACAAAAAACAAAAATTATAAATTCAATAAGGAACATCACCAAAGAAACACCATACATGAGATGACACAAAAAAGCACAGTCAATTATGTAAAGCAGAAATTATACAAACCCTTGTGTTACAAGATAGTAAAACTAGAACTTAAGAAAAAAAAAAAAAAAAAAAAAAAAAAAGGTCCTTCTGCCAGGAAATTAAAGCACCTTCTGTTACTTTTTATTATTTTTTTACTTATTTGAGAGAGACAGAGAGAACAAGCAGAAAGGAGGGACAGAGGGTGAGGGGGAAGCAGGCTCCCCACTGAACAGAGAGCTCAACGTGGGGCTCCATCATAGAACCCTGAGATCATGACCTGAGCCACCCGGGCACCCCTTAAGTGCCTTCTTTTATTTATTTTTTAACTTTTTATAAAGATTTTAATTATTTATTTGACAGAGACAGAGATCACAAGTAGGCAGAGAAGCAGACAGAGAGAGGGGGGAAAGCAGGCTCCCTGCTGAGCAGAGAGCCTGAAGCGGGGCTCGGTCTCAGGACCTTGAGATCATGACCCAAGCCAAAGGCAGAGGCTTCAACCCACTGAACCACCCAGACACCCCAAGTGCCTTCTTTTAAACGTATCATGGGTATAAGGGAAATAAGATGAAAATTACAGAATTTCAGGAAATAATGATAATAAACATACTAAATATCAGAATCTATGAAACATACCTAAAGCAATCATCAGAGGACAATCTATAGCTTTAAACACATATACATAAAAGTAAAAGAATGAAAATAAAGGAATTAAATTCTCTTCTTAAAATGCTTGAGAAAGAATAAGTACACCAAAACAAAGTATGAAGCAGGAATAATAAAAATCAAAGGAGAAATTCATGGGGCTCCTGGGTGGCTCAGTGGGTTAAGCCTCTGCCTTCGGTTCAGGTCATGATCCCAGGGTCCTGGGATCGAGCCCTGGATCAGGCTCTCTGCTCAGTGCGGAGCCTGCTCCTCCTCTTTGTCTCTGCCTGCCTCTCTGCCTACTTGTGATCTCTGTCTCTCAAATAAATAAATAAAATCTTAAAAAAAAAAAAAGGAGAAATTCGTAAGGTAGAGGACAGAAAAAAACAGTGGCACTAATTAGACAAGAAGGACAATGGACAACTATATAAAATAAGATAAGAGAGTGCTCGCTGACTCTGTGAAACCTAGATGGAAGCTTGCACAGCCCAGTGTCTGCAGAAGAAATAGAGAATAATCCAGGAACTACTCCATAAAAATGCACCAGGCCCTGATGGTGTCAGTGTTCAAAGACCCAGGTAGTTTCAATACGCCATCCGCTATTGCAGAGCACAGAAAATGAAGATAACACATCAAGTACGACTGAAGTATTACTGTGTGTAAAGTATAAGCTTGATGCCTCAATCTTATAAAAACAGCTCTCCCCAGAAGAAGAAAATTACAGACCAATACCACAAATGAGAATTGTGTAAAAATGATAAATACTAAAGACCAAAAATCTAATACCACATTAAGAAAATAAGATGCCATAGCTAAGTGGTATTTATTCCAGTTATGCAAAGGTGGTTAGGTATTAGAAAATCCACGAATAAAATAAACCATATTAAATAGACCTAGAGAGAAAATTATGATTAACTCCAGAGATACTTAAAAAAAACAAAAACAAAAAAACCATTAACAAGATTCAACACTCATCCCTGATAAAAACACACTAATAGGAACGAAGGACACTCTCCTAACATGATAAAATGTATTTTAGTATTACAGCCAGCATTTTACTTAATGGAAAAATACTAGAGGTATTTTCACTAAGATGAGGGACAAGATAAGCCCATCATCTCCACTCTTATTTAACACTGTAGTGGTGTTTTTCACAGGTGTAATTGGACAAGAAAAATCAAGAGGCTTAATAATTGGGTGAATAAAAGTAAAATTACCTCTGTGGGCAGTTATGTGTTATAATACCTAAAAAATCTTGAGAATCAATGGAATAAATGACAAAACTAGCTCAAATAATAAAATAATTTAGTCAGGTAGCTGAACGTAAAAATAGCATACAGAATTCAACAGCTTTCAAATATACAAACAATAATCAATTAAAAGATATAATAGTAGAGAAAATCCCATCTGAAATAGAAAAAAAGGAAGATATAATATTAATAAATAAGAAACATGCAAAATAGCATGTTGAACACCTTGAAACACTCCTGAGAAACAAAAAAGTGGATGTGAACAAATGGGAAGACATCCCTTATTCTTGAATAAGACAGAAATTTCAGTAGATATTGCTTCCTTGAAGTCATATTATAAATTTTAAGCAATCCCAATAAAATTTTTTTATGGAGCTTTATTTTCAGTTGACACAAAGATTGGTACCAAACACTGAATTTCATATGATAAAACAAATATGTAAGAATACTGAAAAAAAAAAAAAAAAGAAAAAAGAAAAAGGAACTTTGGGAGGAGTTCCTGGTCCTACCAGAAACTGAAGCCTTTACTGTTGGTGCAGTGTGGTACAGAGGCTAGGTGACTAGCGGGCTGGAATAGAAAGCCTCGAGTAGATCAAAATGTGTATAGAAATCAAGTATCTCCAATCTCTGGAAAAATTAATGAAGTTTTAAATAAATGGTAATGAGGTAACTGGACAGACATTTGGAAAGCTACATCCACATCTCATACCACACACAAAAGAATAAACCCAAAACACTCAGAGATCCATGTAAAAAATGAAACCCTGTAAGGACTAGTGGGAAATACACATGAATTCCTGTATCATCTGAGTTTGGAAAAGAGCTATCTAACTATGTGATCTGCAAGCCAGAACCAAGAAAAGAAAAGAGTAATAAATCTGACTATTACATAAAACACCATCTTAGGCAAAGCCAAAAAAAAAAAAATTGGGAGAAATTTTTAACATGTAATCAGATATAAAAAGAACTCCTGCAATATGTAAAGAACTCCAGAAAGAGAACCAAAAATCCTCTAGGTAAAGGGCAAAAGACATGAACACCCATCCACCCATGTACAAAGAGATATTGAAATGACCGCTAAGCTTATGAAAGATGTCCATGTCACTCATGAGATATGCAGATTAAAACTATCATTTCTTATCTATTGACAACACATTTTGTTGGCGAGACAATGGGCAAAGAGGCACTCACAGTAGTGGTTTAAGTAGGCACCAGCACAATCTATTACGGAGGGGAATTTGACATTGTTTAACCAAACTACGTATGTATGTGTTTATTTCCTTACTTAGAAATCTTCCTTCTGAGAATCTATCCTTCCTGGCTAGCTCAGTCTGAAGAGTATGAGACTTTGCATCTTGGTATAGTGAGCTCAAGCCCCACAGTGGGTGCAGAGATTACTAAAAAATAACTAAACAAAACAAAACAAAAGAACTTAAAAAAAAATCTATCCTGAAGATATACCTCCAACAATAACAAAATACCTGTACACAATATTACTTATGGTAGTAGTGTTGCAGAACACTGGAGACAACATAAATACCCCCATAAAGGAATAGCTGAATAAACTACCACACACACAAGTGAGGGACTTTACAGCTATAACAAGCATGGACAAGATCTAGATGGACTGAAACAGTGACTCCCAGAATGTATTTTCAGTTAAAGAAGCAAAGTGCACATGAGCAATGGAGAGCATGTTACCACTAAAAAAAAGGGGAGGAGAAGGTAAACAAAGAGACCTATCTGTTCATTTGTGTGAAAAGAAATGCAGAAAGGATTAACTAGGAACTAATGAGACTGGTTACCTACAGGTGGCAGGTGGAAATGGGGTGGGAAGGACCGCGCAGATGCTAGGGTAGTAGGGACTAGAGGTGAGGTCTCTAAAAACAACTTTCTGAATAGTCTGACTTTTGGAACCATGCTAATGTTTCATATACTCAGGAAATGCATATATAAATAAAATGTAGAAGAACAGATAAGAAAATATGAAAATAGAATACAATATGATACAAATGAACGTAAGTATGTTTCTTTTTTTTTTTAGGCTTTATTTATTTATTTGACAGAGAGAGCACACAAGCAAGGGGAGCAGCAGGCAGAGGGACTAGGAGAGGCTTTAACCCACTCAGCCACCCAGGAGCCCCCACAAAATCTTTAAGAAAAAAAAAAAAAGAAGAAGAAGAAATTTCTCTCTGGAGAAATAGCTAATTCCAAGGCTGAGGACTGAAAATAATATAAGATGAGCCTGGAATATGTAGTTGTCCTAAAACATGAAGACATTCTTTAAAGAATGACAGAGTCACATAAAAAGGAAAAAGAAGCTGGACTGAAGGGGTTCCCACTGGCCAAATCTGGGACAACTCAAACATCAAAATAAATACATATGACAACTAAACGCAACACATGAGCCTAGAATAAATCTTGGACCAGAAAAACAAGTTTTAAACTTTGTTATAAAGGAGATTATTAAGACAATTATGGGAATATGAATAAGGTCTGTAGACATATAGTTTCTTGATTTTGATGGTTATATAAAACAATGCCTTGGGGCACCTGGGTGACTCAGTCATTAAGCGTCTGCCTTCGGCTCAGGTCATGATCTCAGAGTACTGGGATGGAGCCCTGCCTTGGGCTCCCCGCTCAGCAGGAAACCTGCTTCTTCCTCTCCCACTCCCCCTGCTTATATTCCTTCTCTCGCTGTCTCTCTCTGTCAAATAAATAAGTAAAATCTTAAATGTGTATATATATATATATAATATATGTTTATATATAATATAAATTATATGTTAAGTAAAATCTTAAAAATCTTAAATATATATATATCTTAGTTTCTCTGGGACAATGTGTATGTAACTGGGAAAACGTTTGCCAGAACCGTCAGGAACGTGTTGGCAGCGTGGCCACCTGAAGCGGTGGGGCAGCTGGACAGAAAGAACAGACACTGTGGAGTCCAAACCAACGTGGGTCTCACTCCTTTCTTTCTTTCTTTTTTTTTAAAGATTTTATTTATTTATTTGACAGACAGAGATCACAAGCAGACAGAGAGGCTGGCAGAGAGACAGGAGGAAGCAAGCTTCTGGCTGAGCAGAGAGCCCGATGCGGGACTCAATCCCAGCACCCTGGGATCAAGACCTGAGCCGAAGGCAGAGGCTTTAACCCACTGAGCCATCCAGGCGCCCCGGTCTCACTCCTTTCTAGTCCAGCACCTTGTCAACTTGCAAACACTCCCGAACTGCGGCCTTCTCTTTGAAAATGGGGATACAACACCTGCTAGTGTGAGAGTACGAGCAAAGGCACATGAGTGCTTGGCAAACGCCTAAATCGCGGCAAAGACTCCGAAAATGGCAGCCTGAACCAAAGGAACGAAAGACAAAGCTCCACTGAATTCCCCCCTCTTCTTCAAGCCCTGAGTACATGCTTTATCTTTATCTCAACAGTGGGCTTTTTCAACCTTGGCACTATTGACAGTTTGGTCCCGATAATTGGATGTTTAGCAGCATTCTTGACTTCAACCGACTACAGGTCAATAGTACTGCCCGAGTTGTGAAAATCAAAATTGTCTCGGCACATTGCTACATGTCGCCTGGCACAAAACTGCCCCACTCGAGAACCAGTAATTTACACAGATCATTAAAATGTGGGAACAACAATTAATAGGGCTAGCCAAAACAAATCAGATGGCTGCAAGTCAGTGATGGGAGAGGGAGAGGGAAAAGTTTCAGGCCATATGAAAAACTTACAGCTTTTCTCCACTGTCCCAGAATTCTGACTACCTATATAAATGGAGATTGGACAAGTGAACCTATATAAGCCTCAGTTTCCTCCGGTGACTGTTACAAGAAGAAAATGCACAACAGAAGTAAAGTGCTTAGCAGAGTGTCTGGCAAATAGGAAGCCCTCAATGAATGCAAGACTCTCTCATTACAATTGAGGTACTCTCCTAATCCTGGGCTTTCAGGTCCCACTTACCACCCTGATCCAAAATTCCTCACTCTGTACATACATTTATTTCTACTCCAAACTCTAAAGTGGTCCTAATCTTCTTTTATAGAGGCAGCTGACCCCTGGGGTGTAAAAAAAAAGGGGGGGGCCAGAGGTGCCAGAGACTTTGATAATGAATTCTAAAAATCTTCCCTAATCACTGATACAGGATATATGTATGTAAATTAGAGTCAGGAAACATTATTTATGCAAAAAAGGTGAGTAAAATTCAGAAGCATAAAGAAAGAAAGATGTCGCTAGCTTAATTTCCATTAGGGCACAACTACTATTGCAATTCATACTCATTAGTGCAGTGTAAAAAAAAAATAAGTAGAACTCTTTGATTGAATGAAATCCACATGAGAAATTCTCTTTAAATTCAGAGTGTTTTTTATGTTAAAAAGTGGAAATTCCTAGGACAATGTACTAAAGGCAATTAATAAATGACCATCTCTGATGATCTTATGCTACCTAGGTGAGGTTATCACAATTTTTGGAGAATCAAAGATCAGCCATGAATCAGATAGTCCTGGAAAAATGACTGACAACCTCCAAAATGAAGTTTCAGGAAAAAAGTCAATACTATGTCAAAGAATGACTGAAGATTCTCTCTATGTAGAGATTAATCAAAATATTATTATTGCTCACCTGTAGTTTCTGAGTCAAAGAGTCCCTCTGTTCTTGTAGTTCTCTGGCATTATCAATTTCTTGTTTTAGTCTTTCTATTTCCTAGAAAAAGTAGAGCAATGTTTTTAGCAACAATATTTAAACTAAATCAAGCACAGAGAAAGTCTTATTTCCCTCCTGAAATTATTGTCTTAGTCCTTAGAAGAGAATAATTTAAAAAACATTCCTTTATGCTGATTTTTAGAAGAGTGAATTCATCTTTATGGGTATGTTGTCTAATACGTGATAATCTGAAGCAACAAGTCTGCTTGGTGGCTTCAGTACAGCACTGCTTAGAAACAACCATCAGAACATTTTAAAGCTGCTTCAAGCCTTGTGGGTATAATTCTTTCCTGTGCTATTAAATCCTATGACTGGAAACCAGAGAAAGCAACAGCTTGTAAAATTCATTTAACCTCTCACAGTTTTCTGTTGATGTTACCAATGCAACTCTCTCACAGAAGGCAAGTATCTCAGTCTGACTGCCTCACCGTAGTTCCTCACAGCAGAAACAAGGATGGAGAAAATAGGAACAAGCTTCGTTGTCAATAGAAAAAAATTTCATCTCCTCCCCCAAAACACCCCACAACCTTACTTTATTCCATAAAGCACTTGTAAATCTGACAGAGTCTCCAGGAGTTTGTGCACCTATGGTAGCTGGGTTACAGATGAATGAGAAGGAACAAATACCTCTTCCTTCACTTTCAGCGTCTCTTCTAGTTCCTGTATTGTCTGGTTTAATTCTGTCTTGTGGGTGTGCACTGCATTGGCTTGGCTACTAACACATTCAAGCTCGGTCACCTAAGATGAAATGAAAACACAGGTTAAGCTGTAGGACTATCTCAAGAGATTTCTTGCAGAAAATATAATAAGCCCCGGACAGGTAAATCATAACTTTTAAACAACATATGAAAATCAATTTTGAGAAATACTAAGATACTTAAGGTAGAATGAATAGATTCTTTAAGGATATGAATTTAGGACAATGAAAAAAAGACTGGGGAATAATTATTTACATGGCTTGGTCATGGAAAAAGTTAGGAAAGCTTAATTGATTAATGACAGTTGAGAACCCCTATAATGAAAGGCTTCTTTAAGAATTTCTTATGACAACATATTCCAAATCAGATAGAGCCATCTGCCTTCCATCTGCAGCTTTCAAATTAAACATGGCTTCTGAAAACTGGCCTTGTCGAAGTGAGAAATTTTTCAAATACATTTCCAAAATGTAAGAGAATCTGGAAGAAAAGATACACTTAAAATACAACTTAAATCAGTCGATACTAGAATGACTTCATATCAATAGTGTCTCTGTAGCAAAAGATAACATTCTTTAGTCAGTAAGAATGTACTAAGGGCCCAAAGAGCTACATAACTTTTAATGAGCACTTGGTATTTTCTGGGAGAAGAGAGAAGGGCAGTGTCCCTCAGAGTTAAACCATCCAACAAAATTGTTGGATCCAATAATCAAAATAGACAGAAGTCAACATAAAAACATGCATGCACACTCCATCACAGCTCTTTACACACATCAGCATCTCATACATTTTGGCTGACTAGAAGAATGCAGTAAATTCTAGACTATTAACGAAACACAAATCCTTCTTCTTCACATTTTCCATTATCTACTTATCCTCCATAAATATACTCTACATTTCTAAACACTTTCTTCCTTTCTATTCATGTACTAATAGCCTTGTGCAGACCCTGATCATCCAGGCATAGACCACAGCAATGGTCACAAGAGGACATAATTATTATCTTTGTCTATTTTTACCTCCTATAAACTAACATTCATTATCATTGTGTAACTCCTCCATTCAAAGTCTTTTAAAGTCTCATTTTTTACAATATCAAATCTAAACCCTCAGGTCTTGCATGCATCAGTCCTTAACTACTTAACCATCCTCATCACCCAAGACACCACATATGTGGTTTTTCCAACTAAAAATAGGCAAGTCTCCTCATCCTAAGAATAAACCACTCTCACACCCATCTTGCTGACTTAACTAGAATATCCACTCTTACCACTGAAGCTGTTCAGACATTAGCAAACCTTCAGCTCTCAGCTCAGCATGTACTTTCACCAGAAAGTCATTCCTATTTACTTAATTCCTCTAGGCTCTCCTGTCCTGTGGTCCAGGACAGGACCATTAATGTATGTTGAGAACATGAAATGTATTCTAAATCTTGGAAATTATTTCTTTATTGTTCAATATATAGCAGTTTTTAAATTTTTTTGTTTTTTGTTTTTTTGTCCAATTAGATAGATAATGAATTCATTATGGGGAGCTTCCAGTTCTGATTATGATGGAGTACTTTTTACTGGAAAAATTTTCCCACAGTTAACAATTGCAAATCATGACCAAAACATAAAATTCAACTGTTTGAATGCCCTGTTAAGTGACAAAGTAGAGCAAGAGACAGAAAGAAAGCAATCACATTGGGTACCCCAAAGATACAGATGTAGTGGAAAGATGGGCCATCTGTACCCCAACAGTCAAAGCAGCAATGACCACGGCCACCAAACTGTGGAAAGAGCCAAGATGACCTTCAACAGATGAATGGATAAAGAAGATATGGTCCATATATACAATGGAGTATTATGCCTTCATCAGAAAGGATGAATACCCAACTTTTATATCAACATGGACAGGACTGGAAGAGATTATGCTGAGTGAAATAAGTCAAGCCGAGAGAGTCAATTATCATATGGTTCACTTACTTGTGGAGCATGAGGAATAACAAGGAAGACATAGGCAGATGGAGAGGAGAAGTGAGTTGGGGGAAATTGGAGGTGGAGATGAACCATGAGAGATTGTGGACTCTGAGAAACAAACTGAGGGTTTTGGAGGGGAGGGTGGTGGGGGGTTGGGTGAGCCTGGTGGTGAGTATTAAGGAGGGTATGTATTACATGGAGCACTGGGTGTGGTGCATAAACAATGAATCTTGGAACACTAAAAAAAACTTAAATTTAATTAAAAAAATACACATTTACACATCCTTTTGCTTGAAGGACCTCTGCAGTCTAGCTGAACTACTTGACTAGAACTTAAGTAGAAACCTGCGGTCTTATTTCCCTGAGGAGCCTGAGGGTCTGGGGATTCCTTAGCACAGCTGAAACAGCTAGAAATTGGAGGAACTGTATGAAGAAAGCCCCCAAATAAACATACAGACTCCCTTCAAGTCTTTGGCTAACCCTTGAACTACATACACACAGGTAAGATCCAAGGAGTCCAGCATGGGACTGTTGGAAGGAGCTGGAAGGCTGCAGGAGCTGAGTTGTGGTAGGGTTCACCACAGAGAGAAGAGTTTGACGTTTCAGTCCTATCAAATTAGAAGACATGGATTATTAGCTCAAGCTTTCCAGTGAAACACCAGAAGGGTTATGCCTTAGAAATAAAGATTTCCCAGGACTAGGAAATTTACCATAGGGTTAAAGGGCAAAATTAAAATAAATGGACTCTAATGAAGTCTAAGTCCATACCTCCACAATTTCAGGGAAATCTGTAAGTAAGTTTAACTGCTTGGCTCAAACAAAAATCAACAACATTCAGAGTAAGATAAAAGAATCTTACTGTATGTCATCTAATTTCAAATGTCTAACATACAACTAAAATGACTAGACATGTGAAGAACTAGGAAAACACAACCTATGCTAAATACAGAAAGCTGCCCCTTACACCACTCTGGCTGAAACTGCAAAGGAATTTAGGCTCCAAGGAAATGACACCTGATGGAAATTCTAATCTACAAGAGGGAAAGAAGAGCACTGAAAATTATAAATATGAATAAACAGAAAGATTTCATTTCTTAGATCTTTAAAATCCAATTCACAATTTAACCCAAAATTTCCTTAAGGACAGAGATTATACAGTAAGGGGATATGACAGTTCTTTAGTGACTATTTATTGGCTCATGAGTTAACTGTCATGGATTAATTTATTTTATTGTGGCAAAAACCACAGAATAAAATTTATCATCTTAGCCATTTTTAAATGCACAATTCAGTAGTGTTAAGTATATTCACACTGTTATGAAAAAGATCTCCAGAAATTTATCATCTTGCAAAATGGAAATTCTATACATATTAAACAACAACTTCCTTCTTCTTCCTCGTAAGTTAACCTTTATACATACAATAGGATGACATTTACTCAGATTTCTTACTCTCCCTCCCTGTCTCTATTTCATATTACTTTCCCTGTCACCCTGATCCTACTCCAGTCCTCAAATTGTACTCTGGTAGTAAACCCATTTCCTATGGTCTATGAAATTCACTTCTTTGGTATGCTTCCTAAAAAAAGAAACTAGTGGCATCTAAGTCCTGCTGGGTAAATGCAAATGCTCTGAATACAAAAAAATTCTTCTCAAGTAACTGTTTGGGCTTCTAATGTTATTTATACTGGGATTTCTGATCTTCTTTTCCTGTTTGAAATTACAAATACAAGTGTCCCCCACTTCCTGAGAGTTTGCATTAGGCCACTTCACATTCATAAAAGACCTGTATTAGTATGGTAACAGCTTTTATGGGCAAAACTAAAAATGGTCCTCAGATTTGTTGGTTAGCAAAAACAGATACTAACATAGGTCTTTCATAAAGACAAAGTGAACTTCTGGAAAGCAGGAGATACTCTTCACTTCATACTACTTTGGCTTAAGAAAGGTTTCACAGATGACATGATTCTTTATATGGAAAACCCAAAAGACTCCACCCCCAAACTACTAGAACTCATACAACAATTCAGCAACGTGGCAGGATACAAAGTCAATGTACAGAAATCAGTGGCTTTCTTATACACTAATAATGAAAATACAGAAAGGGAAATTAGAGAATCAATTCCATTTACTATAGCACCAAGAACCATAAGATACCTGGGAATAAACCCAACCAAAGAGGTAAAGGATCTGTACCTGAGGAATTACAGAACACTCATGAAAGAAACTGAAGAAGACACAAAAAGATGGAAGACCATTCCATGCTCTTGGATCGGAAGAATAAACATTGTTAAAATGACTATACTGCCTAGAGCAATCTATACTTTTAATGTTATTCCGATAAAAATTCCACCGGTATTCTTCAAAGAGCTGGAGCAAATAATCTTAAAATTTGTATGGAATCAGAAGAGACCCCGAATCGCTAAGAAAATGTTGAAAAACAAAAATAAAGCTGGGGGCATCATGTTACCTGATTTCAAGCTTTATTACAAAGCTGTGATCACCAAGACAGCATGGTATTGGCATAAAAACAGACACATAGACCAGTGGAACAGAGTAGAGAGCCCAGATATGGACCCTCAACTCTATGGTCAATTAATCTTCGACAAAACAGGAAAAAATATACAGTGGAAAAAAGACAGTCTCTTCAATAAATGGTACTAGGAAAACTGGACAGCTATATGTAGAAGAATGAAACTCGACCATTCTCTTACACCGTACACAAAGATAAACTGAAAATGGATAAAAGACTTCAACGTGAGACAGGAATCCATCAGAATCCTAGAGGAGTACATAGGCAGTAATCTCTTCAATATCAGCCACAACAACTTCTTTCAAGCTATGTCTCCAAAGGCAAAGGAAACAAAAGCGAAAATAAACTTTTGGGACTTCATCAAAATCAAAAGCTTCTGCACAGCAAAGGAAACAATCAAAAAAACAAAGAGGCAACCCACGGAATGGGAGAAGATATTTGCAAATGACAGTACAGACAAAAGGTTGATATCCAGGATCTATAATGAACTCCTCAAACTCAACACACACGAAACAGGCAAACATATCAAAAAATGGGCAGAAGATATGAACAGACACTTCTCCAATCAAGACATACAAATGGCTATCAGACACATGAAAAAATGTTCATCATCATTAGCTCTCAGGGAGATTCAAATTAAAACCACATTGAGATATCACCTTACACCAGTTAGAATGGCCAAAATTAACAAAACAGGAAACAACATGTGTTGGAGAGGATGTGGAGAAAGGGGAACCCTCTTACACTGTTGGTGGGAATGCAAGTTGGTGCAGCCTCTTTGGAGAACAGTGTGGAGATTCCTCAAGAAATTAAAAATAGAGCTTCCCTATGACCCTGCAATTGCACTCCTGGGTATTTACCCCAATGATACAGATGTCATGACAAGAAGGGCCATCTGTACCCCAATGTTTATAGCAGCAATGGCCATGGTCACCAAACTATGGAAAAAACCAAGATGCCCTTCAACGGACAAATGGATAAGGAAGATGTGGTCCATATACACTATGGAGTATTATGCCTCCATCAGAAAGGACGAATACCCAACTTTTGTTGCAACATGGACGGGACTGGAAGAGATTATGCTGAGTGAAATAAGTCAAGCAGAGAGAGTCAATTATCATGTGGTTTCATTTATTTGTGGAGCATAACAAATAACATGGAGGACATGGGGAGATAGAGAGGAGAAGAGAGTTGGGGGAAATTGGAAGGGGAGGTGAACCACGAGAGACTGTGGACTCTGAGGGTTTTGAAGGGGCGGGGGGTGAGAGGTCGGGGTACCAGGTGGTGCGTATTATAGAGGGCACAGATTGCATGGAGCACTGGGTTTGGTACCAAAATGATGAATACTGTTATGCTGAAAATAAAAAATAAATTAAAAAAAAAAAAAAAGAAAGGTTTCACAGGATTGCTTTGCTTTCGGATAGTGCGGGAAACTTTGTGTAACCAACCTTTATAAAGAACTTCTTACCTGTATTTTTTAAGTTGCTCCTTCCTCAAAAAAACAATAAAATTAAATAATAAAAGTATCTATCATTAACTCGGTGCAACTGCACATCAATTCATTTTCTCTATTCATTTTCACAGGAATTCTAGAGACTATATATTATTATTCCTATTTTATACATAGATTATTGAGCAGAAAGGGGTAACTTACCAAAGGTCAGAGAGCTAGTAAGTGGCAGAATAGAAAAGTATTTTTCTTTTTAAAATATTTTATTTATTTGACAGAGAGAGAGAGAGAGAGATCACAAGTAGGCAGAGAGGCAAGCAGATAGAGAGGGAGAAGCAGGCTCCCTGCTGAGCAGAGAGCCCAACGTGGGACTCGATCCCAGGACCCTGAGATCATGACCTGAGCTGAAGGCAGATGCTTAACCCACTGAGCCACACTGGCACCCCAGAAAAGTATTTTTCTTAACTAAATAAATCTACATTTGCTACCATCTATATGTATGTTCTGACAAGAAATGACTATCTCCAGATGTCCTTGCAAGGAACCTACATGTATGTCTCTGCTGGTCAGGAAGACCTGTTAGCCATCAGTCCCCAGGGCCAGCTGCAGCTCTGAGCTTACCCGCTTGTGCAGACGTTCTGCTTCCTCCTGATAGGCAGCAAGCTGCTGTTTCCATTGTTTCACATTGGCAGTGGACTCCAACAGGGCCGCAGTGAGTTTGGCATTATTTCCTTTGAGGGTAGCCAGTTCAGCCTCCCAGTGTTTGCTGATTGCTGAACTAAAAGAGAAGAAAATTCTATTACACTGAATATTGTCACTTTGGAGGTGCAGCAGGACTCCATTCTATTAGTTTTATCGTTTTACAGCCTATGAATGTCTCAAAGATAATCTGAAAAGAATAAAAACAAATATTTCATTGAAATCCTGCAAGTGAGGAAACAGAAAAGTATCACAGTAATAGGCTTAATGCAGACTAGTTCCCACCTTCATTAGGACAGATACTATATCTACAGAACAGTTTCTACCCATTCTCTTTTGAGGAATAAACATTATATCCTGAAAAATATCTACAGGCAAACCTAACAATGTACTGTGTTATTTTTTAAAGGCAGGTATTAAATTTTTTATTTTTAATAAAAATATGGCTGACATATAATATGATATTTCTAGAGTATAACAGTGATAATAATATACAATTTACAATTTTGGGATCTAGTTTTCTAACAGACCAAAACACACACAGGATCCAGTGTATTGCTCTGGATCCACCCGTCTGATTATATTCTGATTTTTGTTTGTGTGTGTGTATGTGTGTGTTTAATATTTTATTTATTTATTTGACAGAAAGACCACAGGCAGGCAGAGACAGAGAGGGGGAAGCAGGCTCCTGGCTGAGCAGGGAGCCCAATTCGGGGCTCAATCCCTGGAACCTTGTGATCATGACCTGAGCCGAAAGCAGATGCTTAACAACTGAGCCACCCAGGTGTCCCCATACCATATCTTCTTTATCCATTCATCTATTGATGGACCTTGGGCTGCTTCCCTATCTTGGCTATTGTAAATAATGCTGCAATACACCTAAGGGTGCATGTATCTTTTAGAAAGTATTTTCATTTTCTTTGGATAAATACCCAGAAGTGAAATTAATGGATCGTATAATATTTCTATTTTTAATTTCTGAGAAACCTTTAAACTGTTTTTGGCTGCACCAAATGCAGGAAACCCTGAAGTACAATTTCATTCCTTTGTGAAACACGTAAGGATGCTGCAAAGTCAATAAGGTTTGAGACATGTAATGTAGTATTTCTTCTGTAACTGTTACTGATTTATTTCACATTACTCATAATTTTTAAATGCCCAATACACGAAAAACTTGTCACAATACATTTATTTCAGGTGTTATGATAGGCTACACCTAGAAATTGGTCCTAATGACTTAATTTCTGATAGAATTCCATGTCACATATAAAACAAACAAAAAACCCTAACTCAAAAATGGATGAAGGACCTCAATGTGAGAAAGGAATCCATCAAAATCCTTGAGGAGAACACAGGCAACAACCTTTTCGACCTCAGCCGCAGCAACATCTTCCTAGGAACAACGCCAAAGGCAAGGGAAGCAAGGGCAAAAATGAACTATTGGGATTTAATCAAGATCAAAAACTTTTGCACAGCAAAGGAAACAGTTAACAAAACCAAAAGACAACTGACAGAATGGGAGAAGATATTTGCAAGCAACATATCAGAAAAAGGGCTAGTGTCCAAAATCTATAAAGAACTTAGCAAACTCAACACCCAAAGAACAAATAATCCAATCAAGAAATGGGCAGAGGACATGAACAGACATTTCTGCAAAGAAGACATCCAGATGGCCAACAGACACATGAAAAAGTGCTCCATATCACTCGGCATCAGGGAAATACAAATCAAAACCACAATGAAATATCACCTCACACAAGTCAGAATGACTAAAATTAACCAGTCAGGAAATGACAGATGCTGGCGAGGATGCGGAGAAAGGGGAACCCTCCTACACTGTTGGTGGGAATGCAAGCTGGTGCAGCCACTCTGGAAAACAGCATGGAGGTTCCTCAAAATGTTGAAAATAGAACTACCCTATGACCCAGCAATTACACTACTGGGTATTTACCCTAAAGATACAAATGTAGTGATCCGAAGGGGCACGTGCACCCGAATGTTTATAGCAGCAATGTCCACAATAGCCAAACTATGGAAAGAACCTAGATGTCCATCAACAGATGAATGGATCAAGAAGATGTGGTATATATACACAATGGAATACTATGCAGCCATCAAAAGAAATGAAATCTTGCCATTTGCGACAACGTGGATGGAGCTAGAGGGTATCATGCTTAGTGAAATAAGTCAAGCGGAGAAAGACAACTATCATATGATCTCTCTGATATGAGGAAGTGGTGATGCAACATGGGGCCTTAAGTGGGTAGGAGAAAAAATGAAAAAATGAAACAAGATGGGATTGGGAGGGAGACAAACCATAAGTGACTCTTAATCTCACAAAACAAACTGAGGGTTGCTGCAGGGAGGGGGTTTGGGAAAGGGGGGTGGGGTTATGGACACTGGGGAGGGTATGTGCTATGGTGAATGCTGTGAAGTGTGTAAACCTGGTGATTTACAGACCTGTACCCCTGGGGATAAAAATATATTATATGTTTATAAAAAAATTTTAAAAAACCCCTAAAAGCAAAAAACTATTTCCTCATTTACTGTTCTACTTAATAAGTTATCCAAAGTTAATTGCCTGAACCAGGACAATTTTTCTATTACAAAGATAATCCTATTAACTGGAAAGATTCCTCTCTTGATAATTCCTTTGTTAACTGTCCCCCAAAGAAAGAATTGCCTCATCTGAAAGAAAAAGATGTATTTATTTGAGAGAGAGAGACAAAAAGAGAGAGAGAGAACACACACTCAGGGGGTGGGCAGGAGACAGGAGAGAGAGAATCTCAATCAGACTCCCGATTGAACACGGAGCCCGGAATGGGGCTCAAGACTGCAGGACTTTGAGATCATGACCTGAACCAAAAACAAGAGTAAGATGCCTAACTACTGAGCCACCCAGACACCCCTCTTCTTTCTTATTATTTAACAGTTTCCTTCTTCTAGTGAAATTCTATAAACCTCATCCCGTTAACTAACTAGTGATGATGATAGCTTTCTGTAATCTGCATTTTTGGTTTTTGGTAGGTTATTTGTATCACAGAGTAAATCTTTGATGGACTGATTTTTCTTTTTCTTTTTCTTTTTTTTTAAGAGAGGGAGCTAGGAAAAGAGGGAGGGGGAAAGAGAGGGAGAGATGGGAGTGGGGAGGGATAAAGGGAGAGAGAGAATCTTAAGCAGGCTCCATGTCCGGCATGGGAATTGATTTCATAAGCCTGAGCTCCATGACCTGAGTAGAAATCAAGAGTTGGATGCTTAACTGAATGAGCCGCCCAGTCACCCTGGACTGATATTTTTTAAAGCAATTTAATTATGTAGTATATAAAAGAAAGCATGTTCTTATCAGTAAGATCTCTAAATCTCATCACTAATAAGAAGATGTATCAGCAACTTGAACCCTCTGATATAATGCATAGAGAAAGACACAAGATAATTTCTGTGGTATTCTTGCCAAAAAGGCATAACCTCATTCTAATCATGAGATAACATTATAAACCCAAACTGAGGATATTCTACAAAATAACTATTTGCGGGGTGCCTGGCTAGCACAGTGGGTTAAAGCCTCTGCCTTTGGCTCAGGTCATGATGGCAGGGTCCTGGGATCACTCCCTGAATCAGGCTCTCTGCTCAGCAGAGAGCCTGCACTCTCTCTCTGCCTGCCTCTCTGCCTACTTCTAATCTCTGTCTGTCAAATAAATAAATAAAATCTTAAACAAAACAAAACAAAAAACTGGTTGGTACTCTTCCAGTGTCAAGAGAAGACAAGAGTGAGAAACAGAATGGTGGAGAATAAGAAGACATAATTAAATGCAAGTGGATAGATTCCTAATAGGAAGTGGATAGATTCCTAATAGGAAAAGGGCAATGATAAAAACAAGTCTTGAAACCGGAGTTAGTACTACTGTATTGATATTAATTTGATAATTATTATGGCTTTAAGAAATGCTAACACTAAAGGAAGCTGGGTGAGGGTTTCTTTACATAGTTTTTTAACTCTTCTATAAGTCTAAAATTAGTTACAAATAAAAAGTTTTAAATTTTTTCTAAAGTTTACTAAGTGAGAAAATTTCATCTAAACATGAAAGGACAAAAATCAAACAATAAGCTAAGCCATTAATTTATAACCCACTTCTATCCTTGAAAAGAAAATTCCTTTCTATTCTGTCTTCTGTGGAATAATTTTCCAAATTCGGTTTTTCTGAGCAAAGCATGCACCTGTTCTGACTTATTTACATATTTTTTAAAACCACCTACCACTTTTTTTTTCCCTATAGAGGAGTTTTATTTAAGGAGACCCTTCAATCTGACAGCTAAAATCTTATTGAACTAATTTAAACACTTGATATATGCAAATATCAAACTCCTGGGGGCATCTTTTGTTACATTTGATCTTTTGTCCTCAGTTTCAGAAATCCCTCTAGAGTCATAAAGGGGAAATGGAGATCTCGCTATTCAAAAGAAGCTCCTTTCAACTACAACTGAGTTTATGTTAATGAGGTCATTTTTAGGACCCTTCTAAAGATGTGGGGGCTGCTTTCCAGGAAAACCAACTTTGACTAATGAGTTGAAACTTTCAGTCCCACATCCTGGTCTCCAGGGAGGGGAGAGGGGCTAGAAGTCAGTCACCAAGGGCCATTGAGTTTATCAATCATATCTGAGCAATGAAGCCTCCATAAAACCCCAAAAGAATGGGTTTCTGAGAACTTTTAAGGATGTTGGTGACCCAAAAACATCCATGTGCTAGATAGACCCCAAACTCCACAGAAAAAGCTCCTGCTTTCATGATCTTGTCTTATGCATCATTTCACCTGGCTCTTCATTCATATCCTTTACAATAAACTGATCATCTAGTAAGTAAAACCAGTTTCCTCAGTTCTGTGAGCCACTCTAGCAACTTAATCCAACAACTTGTGGGAACCTCTAATTTATAGCCAATATATCAGAAACCTGGACTTGAGATTGACGTCTGAAGAGGAAGCAGTATTGTGGGTCTGTGCCCTTACCTTGTGAAGTCTAACACTACCTCCAGGTAGTTGAAGAATTGAGTTAAGTTTTGGGGACACCAAACAACATCCATGGAGAACTGTTTTAATTGTTTGGTGGTATCAATCTGCCTAATCTTCTTGGATTGAGACACATGGGTTACATCTCCTGTTCTAGTCAAGCTGGCTTGCCTGAGAGGGTTTCTTCCTCCCAATCAGACTTTCACTATGAATTTATGCTCTAAATTTTCTATATTCAGCATCAAACTTCAAGAATACATTCTTCTCTTTCACAGATTCAGGTCTTCTCCAACAAGTATTTTCTAGCTATACCACCTATCCTTCCACTTTGAGCACAGCTCAGTGTTTGCCAATCTATGCAGGTTTAGCTAACACATGACAACCTAAATGGGGGGGGAGGGGGGAAGGTATTCATTAAAGTAAAATGCATTCTTTATGAAGTAATTACAAAACCAACCTAAGGTTAAATTAATTAACATAATGAATAGTAAATGTTTTAACTATTAAATTTTAATTAAGTTTTTAATATAAGTTTAAATGTAAGTATTTTGAATCTTACATTTGGGACAGGATTTCCACTGGCCTTGATTAGTACAGTCTATGGATTCTACTCTTTAGGTTTCCATTCTAAATCAATCTATCAAGCATACAAAATAACAAGAGATTTCATATATAAAACACAGACCTGGAACTTGGAGAATCCACAAAGGACCTGTTCAGGAAAAGGTTAGTATTCCTAAACAGAATGTCTTGTTTTGGTGTAATTTAGAAATCAGTTCATTTGGCCAATTGAAATTAGCCAAACTGGGGACACCGGGGTGGCTTAGTCAGTTAAGCACCCGCCTTTGGCTTAGGTCATGTTCCTGGGATGCTAGGGCTGAACCCCAAGTGAGGCATCCTGCTCAGTGGGGAGTCTGTTTCTCCCTCTCCCTCTGCCCCCCACTCCAGCACTCTCTAATAAATAAATCTTAAAGTTAGCCGAACTGGAACACAAAGAGAAAAAAAAGAAAAAAGAAACACAGTATCTAAGACATGTGGGGGGGCAGGGGGGGTAGGGGAGGAGAGTGGATACCAAACTGTCTCACAAATGTCTAATTGGCATCCTAGAAAGAGAAAAGAAAAAAAAGATAACAGAAGAAATAATTGAAGGTGCAATGCATGAGAATTAAAAAATAAATAAATAAAGGTCATTTAATGACAAATCCAAAAGGCCCCAAAACATATTACATATAAAGGAACAAAATGACAGTTACAGTAGTTTCTCATCAAACTATGCAGTCCAGAAGGCAACAATGTGATAGTGCCAAAAGAAAATAATTCTCAACCCAGAATTTTACACACAGTGATAAGACGTTTCTAAATGAAGGCGAAATAATGAGTTTTTCAGACAAAGAGAAGCTGGGGAATTCATTACCATTAGATATTACAGGAAATATATGAAAGGAAGTTCTTGTATTATGTCAGACAGAAAGTGGGATCTTCACAAAGAAATGAAAATATCTGGAAATGACTGAATTGAAGATTAAAAAAATCTAAAGGCAATTCAAAGGAAAAAGAATAGCCTTTTAAACAAATGATGCTAAATGAACTAGATAAACACACACACACAGAATCTTGAGTTATGTCTCATAATCCCATATAAAATTTAGCTGAAAACTTAAAACTGTTATAAAATATAAAACTCCTAGAAGAAACCACAGGAGACAATCTTTTCACCATGGTTTAGGGAAAGGTTTCTTAGACAAAACACCAAAAGCAGGATCCATGAAAAAATAAAAGGATTTCATAACAATTAGAAACTTCTCTTTGAAAGACACCATTAAAAAAACAATGAAGAGATTTTAGAATGCAAGGAAGGTTCAACATATAAAAATCAATGTAGGGGCACCTACATGGGTCAGCTGATTAAGTGCCTGCCTTCAGCTCAGGTCATGATCCCAGGGTCCTGGGATTGAGTTCTATATGGGGCAGGGGATGGGGGTGTCCCTGCTCAGCAACTTGTCTGCTTTTCCCTCTGCCCCTCTCCTTGCTCATGCTTGCACTCACTCTTTCTCTCTCTGAAATATATAAATAAATACAAATCTTTTAAAAAATCAGTGTAATAGGGGTGTCTGGGTGGCTCAGTCATTAAGTGTCTGCCTTCGGCTCAGGTCATGATCACAGGATCTTGGGATTGAGCCCTGGATCAGGCTCCCTATTCAGCAGGAAGCTGCTTCTTCCTCTCTACTCTCCCTGCCTGTGTTCTCTCTCTTGCTGTCTGTCTGTCAAATAAATAAGTATTTAAAAATAAATCAGTGAAATGCACCACATTAACAGAAAAGAAAAAAACGCACGATCATCTCAAATGATGTAGGAAACACATTTGACAAAACTCAATACACTTTTTATTTAAAAAAAAAAACACTCAATAAATGAGGAATAGAAGGAAACTACCTCAATGTAATAAAGGCCATATATGAAAAGTACACAGCTAATGTCAGACTCAAATATCAAAGACTGAAATCTTTTCCTCGAAGATCAGAAACAAGACAAGGATGCTCACTGTCACCACTCCAAATTCAAATTGGTACTAAAAGTCCTAGCCAGCACCAGTAGGCATAAAAATGAATAGAAGATGTCTAAATTAAAAAGGAAGAAGTAAAAATATCTGTTTGTAGGTGACATGATTTATATGTTGAGTACCCTAAAGATTTCACAAAAAGGCTATTAGAACTACCAAATGAGTTGCCCAAAGTTGCAGGACACAAAAAACACACATAGGCATCTGAATAGGCAAAGAAGTCAAACTCTCTCTACAGATGACATGAAATTCTATGTGGAAAAACCATTAGACTCCACTCCAAAATTGCTAGAAATCAAACAGGAATTGAGCAAAGTGGAAGGATATAAAATCAATGCACAGAAATCAGTTACATTTCTATACACAAACAATGAGATAAAAGAAAGAGAAACTAAAGCGTTGATCTCATTTACAATTGTACCCCAAACCATAAGATACCTAGGGATAAACCTAACCAAAGAGGCAAAGAATCTGTACTCCGAAAACTATATAGATCACTCAGTGAAAGAAACTGAGGAAGACACAAAGAAATGGGAACGTTCCATGCTCATAGATTGGAAGAACAAATGTTAAAGTGTCCATGCTACCTAGAGCAATCCACACATTCAATACCATCTCTATCAAAATACCATCAACTGTTTTTAAAAAAATGGAACAAATACTCCTAAAATTTGTATGGAACCAGAAAAGACCCCAAATAGCCAGAGGAGTGTTGAAAAAGAAAACCAAAACTGGTAGCATCACAATTCTGGACTTAAAGCTCTATTACAAAGTAGCTATCATCAAGATAGAATGGTACTGTCATAAAAACAGACATATAGATCAATGGAACAGAACAGAAAAACCAGAAATGGACCCTCAACTCTATGGTCAACTAATCTTCAACAAAGGAGGAAATAGGTTCAATGGAAAAAAGATAGTCTCTTCAACAAATGATGTAGGGAGGACTGGACAGTCACATGCAGAAAAATGAAACTGGACCATTTCCTTATACCATACACAAAAATAGACTGAAAATGGGTGAAAGACCTCAATGTGAGACAGGAATCCATCCAAATCCTAGAGGAGAATACAAATAGCAACCTCTTCGACCTAGACACATCACCAATCGCAAGGGAAGCAAGGGCAAAAATGAACTAGTGGGACTTCATCAAGATAAAAAGCTTTTGCACAGCAAAGAAAACAGTTGACAAAACCAAAAGACAACTGACATTGGAGAAGATATTTGCAAACGACCTATCAGATAAAGGGCTAGGATTCCAAATCTATAAAGAACTTACCAAACTCAACACCCAAAGAACAAGGAATCCAATCAAGAAATGGGCAGAAGACATGAACAGAGATTTCTGCAAAGAAGACATCCAGATGGCCAACAGGCAAATGAAAAAGTGTTCAATGTTACTTGGCATCAGGGAAATATAAATCAAAACCTCAATGAGAGGTTTTAACAAGTCAGGAAACAACAGATGTTGGTGAGAATGTGTAGAAAGGGGAACCCTCCTACACTGCTGGTGGGAATGCAAGCTGGTGCAGTCGCTCTGGAAAACAGTATGGAGGTTGCTCAAAAAGTTGAAAACAGAGCTACCCTATGACCCAGCAATTGCACTACTGGGTGTTTATCTCCAAAATTCAAATGTAGTGATCCAAAGGGGCACAGGCACCCCAATGTTTAGAGCAGCAATGTCCACAATAGCCAAATGATGGCAAAAGCCCACATGTCCACCAGCAGATGAATGGATAAAGAAGAGGTAGTATATATACACAATGGAATATTATGCAGCCATCAAAAAATGAAATCAAACCATCTGCAATGACATGGAAGGAACTAGAGGGTATTATGCTAAGTGAAATAAGTCAATCAGAGAAAGACAATTATCCTATTATCTTACCGAAACGAGGAAGTTGAGAAACAAAACAGAGGATCATAGGGGAAGAGAGGGGAAAAAAATGAAAAAAATGAAATAAGATGAAACCAGAGAGACAAACTAGAAGAGACTCTTAATCTCAGGAAACAAAGTGAGGGTTGCTGGATGGGAGAGGGGTGAGAGGGATAGGGTGGCCAGGTGATGGACATTGTGGAAGGAATGAGCTCTGAGTGCTGTGACTCATGTAAGAATGATGAGTTACAGACATGTACCCCTGAAATAAATAATATATGTTAGTAAAAAAGAAAAGTGAATTCTACCATATTTATAAATCATACTTCAATTTAAAAAATTACCACATTACCAAAAGGAAAAAAAACGGCTTTCTAAACACTCTTGTATACACTTTCTGTGACTGTAGGATTATAAACTTCAAGAGCTGGAAAGGTCTTCTTAAACTGGTAGAGTAGTCTTTAAGTTGCTCCATTCATGCCTGTATTTGTTGGCATGGGAAGAGACTGGGTGGGCAGGAAACACATAATAAGAGAGTCAAAATTAAAAAGGAAGGAGGTTAGTGGGCATTGGTAGACGGTGATAAGAAGTAGACAGGAGAAGCAGGATTGTAGAGGCAGGGATTCACATAGGAAAGGAATGGGCCATAGACAAGGCGTAATTAAAAATTTGTTTTGGGGGCTCCTGGGTGGCTCAGGAGCCTTCGGCTCAGGTCATGATCTCAAGGTCCTGGGATCAAGATCCGCATCAGGCTCCCAGCTCAGTTGGAAGCCTGCTTCTCCCCCTGCTTGGGTTCCCTTGCTCTGTCAAATAAATAAATAAAAACCTTTTTAAAAAATTGGTTTTGTGGGCGTCTGGGTGGCTCAGTTGGTTAGGCCTCTGCCTTCGGCTCAGGTCATGATTCAGGGTCCTGGGATCAAGTCCCGCATCGGGCTTTCTGCTCAGCAGGGAGCCTGCTTCCCTCTCTCTCTCTCTGCCTACTTGTGATCTCTGTCAAATAGATTTTAAAAAATCTTTTAAAAGAATTGATTTTGTGCAGGAAGACATTGAAACGATGCCTCTGCAACAGGATAGAAAAAGGTGAAGGTATCATGTCTCAGTATACTATAAACTTGTCTACTTCATTTCCCTAAACATGTCTTGAGTTTCTAGTACGTCAGTAATGAGATCTAGCCACAGAGAAGCTGTCGAAAGGACTCCCATTAACCTTTTTCTTCTTTACTCTACATAGCCCCAAAGTCCTACTGACTGCATTTAAACAAAAAGGTAAATGCTGAAGAAAATGGTCATGCCAAATACATTTCTGCATACTGCACAAAAGGACAATAAACCATAACAATTTGAGGCTCAATAATCCAATCTTGAAGTAGGTATTACAGGAGAGAACAGTTCGATGCTGTTTTTGTGTTCCTGTATTTTCTTAAACTTTATTCCAAAGTAAATAAATACGGTTTTAAGGCTGTATAACAGTATCAACCAAAATTTTAACTTTGTTGGTAAATCTGAATCTTTTAGAACATTCTTGCTTCTGCTACTTTATGAACTTCTCCTTTAATAACCTAGAACATAGTATGAAATACAAGTTAGGAAATAAAATGTGTTTGATTTTTGTCAATCTGCCCTGTTTTCTCTTTATAGCTTTTTTGGTATATTCCCCTCACCATCTAGTATATTAGAATACCCTACACAATTTCAGCTTACAATGAATTCCAAAGGTATCCTGAAGGGAGTTTTACTTGCGAGCTATCTTGGTTATCTCAGATATGGTCAGCCCTCATATATAATTTTACATACTTTGCATACTTTTGCAATTTTGAAAAAACAGTGTTCTCTTCTTACAATTTGAAGATAGTCCATTCCTTCCCCATTAGACTGATCTTTAGCAATAATGAATACCATGGGATTAATGCTGATACCAATGCTTTAATTTAGCATCTTATAGTTTAGGAATACTTGTTTAAAAAAATGTTAGGGTTCTAACTTTGGCTGCTAATTTGGTCCTTTTTTACAGGTACAGTTTTGGTAGTTTCATATTACGTAAATTGTTCACAAAGAAACCACTATTTTGTTTAGCTAGAAACACGAGTGAGTCAGAAGAGATATTGAAATACCACTATGATCTCATGTCTGTTTGCTGGAATAAGAGGAAAATAATTCTTTATTCTTGTGACTGGTCAAGTTTCCCTTCAGAAAGGACCAGCCGGTTTCCTGTTGGCTTCAGACCTCCAAGTCAGATGAGGGAGTTCCAAACGCTCCCAAGACATCATGTCAAGGTTCTTTTAACTGGAATTTTACAGGTTTCCTTTAACTAATATCAAAGTCCTACAAAAAAGTAGTAAACTTCATTAAATTAGTTATATACAGTCTAGAAGTAAAAGTACTAACGATAGACAATCTAAAAAATTAGAGTCTAATACATGGATTGCTCATGTTTATTTAACTTATTTAACTTAAACTTTAAGTTAAATTGTTTAACTTATGAAGTGAATCGTCTATGTAAATGGTCAGTTACAGAATTTAAAAAGCTGTCTCCCCGCCATACCTCCGGGGCCCAGATCCACCATCAGTCTCTAGAATGGCAGCCCCATGCATGCAAGTTATGTAGAACTGTAAAAAATATATATCCTGATAAGCTTTTAAAAGGGGATTTAAAAATAGGCTGCAACAGGTTTACTTCTGGACATGATTTTTAGTATTGGTTGTGAGGTCAGTCCCTCACTATTTAAGTAAGAGAGGGACTCAAGCACTCCCAACATCACCCTGTCTAAGGACAGCCTGATGGTTTGTCTCCTTACTCTTCCTGGACACCTGTGAGCGCAGAAACCATCAACAGGGACTTCAACTTACACTTGCGCCACTTTCTGAATTAGATGCTCCTTTGTCAGCCTATTGGCCCCAAGCTAATTCCACTTAGAAACTAATGCTTTCAAAAAAAAAGAAAGAAAGAAAGACAAGAAACTAATGCTTTCTTCAACAATTCAGGGTCTAAATTTGCATTTCTTAATATAATGTAAGTTACCCCATTAAAGGAAGGAAACATCCCTTAAAAGAAAATGGGGTAACTCTGCATTGTTTATAAACATTATTTGCTGTGAAAAAGACTTCAACATTCTGCCAGGCAAATAAACTAATAATTATATATAATGTAATAATAATTATATATATATATAAAAATACCAAAGGATTATTCCATGAGATATAGCCAAAAACCTCAACGTGCCTAAGCGATTAACAAGGTTTCCCTCAAAACTTACTGTGATTTTTGACAACTCACTAGTTTCCTTATCCTTGGGGTCCTCTTATTGGATGTTCCCACTGTTCTGATCTTATAGTTCTATCAGCACTTGCTTCAAAATGCACCTTTTCTGACCCTTGCTGTCAATGTATGCCTTGATAACCCCCAAATTTTACTTTCCAGCTCAGATTCCTTCCTGACTTACAATCCATCGTCTTCGCACATAACCTGGCATGCCAGGTTAACACGCAATACAGAAACCGATGGCTACGGATGAAGAGACGAAGATGTTTGCTGATTAAGTTTTAAAAACAGTCCCTGTAAAGAACTGGAAATCTTACTCTGGAAAGCATGGTATTTAGAACTGAAAAGGAGCCTATATATTAAAGCTTCTAATAAACACTGGCTTAGAAAAAAATTTCAGACACAAGAGTGACAGAGTTTTTAAAGAAACACTTTATCTCCAATGTTATAATAGCCCCAAAGGAGAACACTGGGTTGAAAAATGTGGACATGTAGTCAAAAAGTGAATCAGAAGAGTTGGACTCTGAATGTGATGAAAGCATAGGAATACCCTAAGACACTTATTCTAGATATACTAACTATAAAAGTGTTATAGATATATTGATAGCTGTGCTTAAATAAGTCTGAAAGAGCTGTTATAGTCAGTTTAATTTACAATTTTTTTTTAAGATTTTATTTATTTATTTGACAGACAGATCACAAGTAGGCAGAGAGGCAGGCAGAGAGAGAGGAGGAAGCAGGCTCCCCACTAAGAAGAGAGCCTGATGCGGGGCTCGATCCCAGGACCCTGAGATCATGACCTGAGCCGAAGGCAGAGGCTTTAACCCACTGAGCCACCCAGGCGCCCCTACAATGTTTTTTGCTGGTAGTATGTAAAATAATGGTATGTCTTATCATCAAAGGCATCTGAAATCAGATAAAATTTTACTTAGCTCTGGTAAAAAAAAAAAAACAAAAAACCAGTGACTTTTCTGAGGAAGTTATTAAATTAATCTTTAAAATTACTTTAAAATGTATAACCATGCCTTTATCAGTCTTTAAATAGAAATTGCTTTGAATAGAAATAAAGAATTTCATTAAATGCATATATTAAACAAAAACCAACTGTGAAAGAGAGGTTAAAATATAGGCTCAGGTACATCTACAACTAATAGAATGTGACACATCAATTCTATCTCAATTAAAAACAAAAAAGCACAAGCTAGGTAGTTTGTTGACTTGGTTGAAATGGTGGCTCCAACCACTTGTTAGGACCTTACATACATTATCCAAACTCTTTTGGCCTCAGTTTCCTCATCTTTAAAATTATGTTTAATACTAACTCTCCTCATCAGGTGATTCTGAGGAATACACAGCCTGTATAAAAGCATCTGGGTAGCTCAGTCATTAAGTGTCTGCTTTTGGGTCAGGTCATGATCCCAGGGTCCCAGGATCGAGCCCTACATTCGGCTCGCTGCTCAGTGGGGAGCCGGCTTCTCCCTCTGCTGCTCCCCCTGCTTGTGTTTCCTCTCTCGTTATCTCTATCATAAATAAAATCTTAAGAAAAAAAAAGTACCCTTAAAGAAAGCATGTAACAATCACTCAAGTATTTCTGTATACGTACAGGCAATAAGGAATCCTGAAAGATTCTTCAGTGAGCTATAAAAAAGCTACAAGATTTAATGTTAAATATTTTAAGGAAGATGTTTTTGACTAGTGATGTAAATAAACAGATGTAATTTAAATCAAAACCACATCAGGCACATACTCAATGACTTTTGTCATCATCCTTAGGTACTACAGATGTATTATTTATAATAAGTTTAAACCTTTGATGTAGAGCTCAGAATAAATTTATCGAGTTAATGGAGGAGGGAGAAAACACACAGAAATGATTCTCATGAAGTGGTAAGGTTGATTTCTGATTATGTGAGGAGAGAAGGGAAGATGAAATCTGAATCTGAACTACATTAGCTTTACCTCATAAAACAATCTGTACGTCAGCACAAATTTCCCATTTGATTTTAGAGCGCACACGAAGTCTAGCCCTATCCCATTTTTTATTCACTAAAATGGTGGCATTTATAAACCCACTAAAATGAGACCCTTAGAAATCCCCTGGTTCCCATAACTGTACCCCCAGCAAAACAGCGGCATATCCACACGCTACAGTTACACTCGTCAGAAACGCCAGAAACACCGTGACATCTTTGTTGCCCACCTGCGGTTCCTGCCATGTGCCTTAAGGGAGCTGTGACCAAGGGGTGAAGACACAAGGTGAGGGGCCACAAGTGGTCCCAATATTATGGTCGCTTTTCACTCTTGCTGCAAGTTCCTACCCACAATATTCTAAAACCTCTGAAGGGATTCCCTTTAAAGATTTAAAGCTGCCCATTCTCTTTAAGGCAGGAGATGTGGACACCAACTCCTTCCTCAAAGAGATTTGTAAAAGGCTTGAAGTACTTTACAGGCATTTTAAATATTTTAATGTAAATAATTCTTTCTTTGCATGTGTGAATTGAGGATTGGGTGCTGGATATAAGAGAGAAAGAACTATGTAGTGGGCCTACTGCTAGTTTTCACGTGAGAAAAGAAATGACTCAAGGTGACACTGAATTTTGCACGTACAACTTTGATATAAGTTAATATTTGCATTGGTTTACCTTTTATAAAAACTATCAGTCACTAAAAACTTTCTTTGGAAATTTATTCAGAGCACGGTGTTAGATTATCCTCCTGGGGAGATGTCTTCAGGGAAACAGCCTTACATACTAAGTAAAGAATTACGATTCTCTCATCTCTTATGCATATATATCTACCTTTTGCAAAGGGTACAATCAATGATTTTTAAGCCTGTCCTTTTATTTACAAGGTAATAGCATTATAATCATTATACTTTATTCAAGACAGAAAAGAATATTTTTATCTGTCCATCCATAATTTGATTTCTAAGATGTCTGTTTCCTCGCAAAGTGGGTCATTTGTGGAAAATCCATCCAAAAAACTGTTTAGCATAATATTTAGTATTGCTGGGGAAAATATTATAAATAAAATAATAGAAATAACTTCCAGTATTGACAGAATGAATAAGATGTTATTCACAGAGATCCTGCCAAAGATAAAACTGGGTAGAAATATGTAAATAATTTTACAAGGAAATCTCTCTTTTCCAATTCCCTGTCATAAAAATATTTCATTCTTTAAAAAACCAGATGTGATCAACAATTTAATTGACCACTCAATATCGGATACTCAAAATCAGAGACCTTTTGGATTTCAGTTTGATTGTTTTTAAAAGAGAAGGCCAGCATCAGAAGAAATAACTACAAATTACCTAAATGTCTGAGTAATAGCATGAGTAAAATTTTACTTGCAACCATTATTGTGTTAGATGAGGCCAGTCATCATTCCCCAACTTTATCTAGTTAATGCATACATGAGCTATGTAAATAATTTGTAAAAGGGCCTGATCAAAATGAATCATAAAGTTCATTATGCAAATGAACTTTAAGGAGAGTTAGACAGTGATAGGTATGTGAGTATGTAAGAACATAGCTCAGAATTAAGAAGAGCTAATCCACTACTGACTGGCTGTTCTCAATGGTTTTCCCACTGAAGCCTGCTTGATTAGTTTGCATGGAAGCGAAAATGTATTATAACTCTGAGGACTCATGTTACTGGCCACGGTGATAAAGATTGGCTGTACTTCAGCTCCAGATTATGTCAGCAAGAGTCACCACTTGAGCTATAAGAAGATGATACAACTGAAATCTCTGTCAGCAGGATATTTGCTTTGTGCTGTTTTTCTAGTAACAGTCACGGACTTGAGCATATCCATTCTGTAAACTCAGTTCCCCTTGATCTAATATCCTCTTTCATAATCTGTGACTTTGAAAGTTTTCTCTGTGTGAAGCCATCACATATGATTCAAGATCACTGACTTGGTTTTCATTTATGCCAAGCTTAAGCAACTGAATTAAATAACCCAGACCATTAAATCCAAATGCTCTAACACATGGGGACTTTCTGTTTTCCATGTAACAGCAATAGAGCTAGGACTTGAATTAAGATTCTGTCTTAAGATTTTCCAACTGAACTATACAGTCTTTTTTCACATGCGCCTTCCTCTGCTGTATTACCTTATAAATAATCTGTAATTGCCTATATATGGTCATATATAAAGGTGTTGAGAATGCTATGCAGAGATCACAAAAACTAAGTGACTAATTTTCAACAGCTTAGAATATGAATTAATAAAAATCAGTGATAATCAGATTATACTAATCAGAAAAGAGAATGTCAAAGTTGTTTTCATATCCTTGAATAGTCTGGTAAAGTATGGAATTAAACACATTTCATAAGTTAATCAGAGAAATATAATTATCATATGACCTCTCTTATATGAGGAATTCGAGGGGCAGGGCCGGGGGGGTTGTGGCGGGGTATGGAGGGAAAAAAATGAAACAAGATGGTACAGGGGAGGGAGATAAACCATAAGGAACTCAATCTCAGGAAACAAACTGAGGGCTTCTGGGGTGGGAGGGATAGGGTGGTTGGGTTATGGACATCGGGGAGGGTATGTATTATGGTGAGCACTGTGAAATGTGTGAGCCTGATGATTCAAAGACCTGTACCCCAGAAACAAATAATGCATTATATGTTAATTAAAAAATAAAAAGATTTCAGTTGTTGCTGCAAAGACCTTCAACATCATAGCACAGTGTGCAAAACATATTTTGAAATAAAGAATAGTTATAAATAAGGATGGAATAAAGCAGCATCTCTATATTTCTTTTTGAGGGTATGATTATAATAGATATCCGTGTCAGAAAATACTCAAAATAAAAGACTTTATATTATGGAGGTGGAAGATATCATGTTTTGCTTATATTTCCATGAAAAGTAAGTAATTTTATTACATATATAAATGTGAATATCTGTGGATATTACACCCTTCTCTTAATACCTAAGCTGTTGTCTACAAATGAACGCACATTCTACTAAAACTAGGCTCTTAGTACTAAAATACGCTTCCAAGGTTTACTGGGTTGATTAACAGCTTTCAGAAAACTACCTCGAACAACCACATATGCCAAGCTTGAGAGAAGTTTTTATCATATACATTATGTTGCCATATTTGTGAACCCCTTATGTAACCACCTCAATTTATGAGCTTGTAATGACTGGTGATTTTTTTCTCACAACCTAAGTGTCTATCAGTGGATGAATGGACAAAGACATAGTATATATACAAATATTATTCAGCCATGGGAAAGAAGGAAATTCTGCCTGCAATAACACGTATGAATACGGAACGTGTTTTGAGAAGTGAATTAAGTCAGACAGAGAAAGACAAATAATCTATGATACCATTTGTAAGTAAAATCTTAAAAAAAGCATAGGAACAGACTAGAACTGTGGTTATCAGAGGCTGGGAGAAAGGGATTGAGATGTTGGTCAATGAGTATAAACTTCCAGTCAATTAGATAAGTTCTGTGGATCTCGTGTTTAACATAGTAATTATAGTTAATAATACTGTATTCTACACTTGGAAGTTGCTTAAGAGAGTACATCTTAAATATTCTCACCATGAAAAAGAAATGGTAATAATGGGACATGACACAGGTTAAGTTAGCTAATGCTATCATGGTGATCACGCTGTAATATATGTGTAGCAAGTCAACACACTGCATACCTTAAACTTATACAATGTTGTACTAAATTATGTCTCAAAACCAGAAAAAAAAGTACTCTGGAGATACTCTGTGATTACTGATCTGGAAAGTTAGTTTCTATGTGGAGTTTTTTCAAAAATTCTATTACAGTGACAAGACTTGTGGGAACTATACAAGCAACCTAAAAATGGTGATCTTCTGAGAGTATCATTAACTCTTTCAGGTGCATTTTTGGAAAAGTGATCAAATAAATTTAAGAAGGAAGAAAAACTTTAGATTCTATATACTAATAAAACCATTTAGCACTATACTTATATTTGATCTTAACAGTGCTAAATGATATTCTGGATTTACAACACAGTCACAAGCACTTCTTTAAAATGTTTGGCGACTGAGAACCATAAAACAAAGTTTATAAAATTAATATATTTTGCCTCTTGTGTATTATTTGGAGAAGAAAGATAAAATAATAAAAGAAGTATTAATCTATTTTCTATCAACACAGTAAGACTTGCATTTCTAATTTATTTAGTCATGTAATGCTAGCATTTTAATCATTATTGGATAACTAAAGAGGCTATCAGTTTGTATAATTTCTGAAGAATTCAAGCAAAGGGGTGCCTGGGTGGCTCAGTGGGTTAAAGCCTCTGCCTTTGGCCCAGGTCATGATCCCGGGGTCCTGGGATCGAGTCCCGCATCCGGCTCTCTGCTCAACTGGGAGCCTGCTTCCCCCTCTCTCTCTGCCTGCCTCTGCCTACTTGTGATCTCTGTCTGTCAAATAAATAAATAAAATCTTTAAAAAAAAAAAAAAAGATCAAGGAGAACACTTTAAAAAAAAACAATTCAAGCAAAAAGTGATAAATCAACAGTATTTACTGCCTTTTATGGGTCTAGTATGTTGAGAAGTATAGATGTATATGACATTTTTCTTATCCTCAAAGGAATTTCTACCTTAACTATAGAAAAAAAAAATCTAATATATAAGCAACCATTAATCAGTCACCAGATCCAATAAATGTTCACTGCACATCTATGCATCAGGCACCCTATCAGACAACATCAAGAATGAATAAGCATAGCTATTGTTCACAAAAGGCTTACAAGTTAGTGGACTACAATCACCTTGATTTCTTTCTATCCTTTGCTCTTAAAGGTACAAAGTAAACAATATTCTCATTTCTTCCAGCCCTGTCTTTCTCTACCATTTCTTTCCACTATCATTACCATGACCTCAGAGGAGACCACTAAACACACCTCTCAGTGATTGAAGCCCAAAGCAGATGGCCCTCCCTCTGCCTGGGTGCTCCTTCCTCTCTTTCCTAGGCCACCTTCTCTTCCTTGGAAGGGTAAGTGATGTGTCTCCTCCAGGAGGCCCCTTCTTCTGATCCAAACATACCACCACCTGCCTTTTCCCTCTCCCTTTAATCTTTTCTTTCATGATATTTTTCATACCAGTAATTACGCAGTTATTTATGTAATTATTTTTCTTACTCCCCTACTGAAGTTTAAATTCCATGAAAACTGAGACTTTTTTCTTGTTTAATGATTTATCTACAGTGCCTGACAGTCAAATGACAAAATAGAGTAAAGCACACTGAGATCTGCTATCAGAGAGTATTTTAGTAGCCGTGGAGAGAGATGGGACTCTTCGTGGCTTCAGATCACCCACCGATCACAACCATACTGGCTACACATTCCTCCTCACAGAGTTCTTCAAGGACAATCTTACCACTTTGTCCTGACACACAGATAGGCTCAATAAATTTTAGATTTTGAACAAGTGAGTATTAACATGAACCTATATGTGGATAACTGCCAGAAACAGCTGGTATTTCTTAGTTTGAGTACTGACTGCTTCTCCGTGTGGCCTATGGTGATCTTACGTACTTAACTTTCAGTGAAATGATTTCTAATCCAGGTGATAATACATGTATATATACACACATATAGAAATACCCCCCCAAAATAATTGTGCCTTCCAGGGGCAGCCTCTGGATGTGGTTTTAGAACTCACAGGTTTATAGAACTACTTTTAACCTCTTTATCTTCAAGTAAAAGAATCTATTTCGAAACTATTTGGGGCCTATGACCATATTTTGCAGATTCCTTCTGAAGCTGTTTACAAGTTCAACTAGCTGCTCTGAAGAAATGGCTTTTGTGGTGGGGCGCTCTCTAGATAAGTTGTCAGATCATTATACGCAGGTCTGAGAACTTTCAGGACAAGGGTTTAAAATGTTTGTTCATTCCATGAATGTTCTGGAAATATAAAGCTTAGCTTTAAGCAGAATTAATACTGCTTGGCAGCTACTTGGTAAATACCTAAATTGTATTCTTAACTGTCTCACTCGATCAACAGATTAATGAGAAAAGGAAGCATCTAATGTATGTATACACAGTAAACCTACAATACAAATTACTGTACACCGGGCAAATTACAAATCACTCAAATCTAAGATTATCTAAATACTTTCCCTTGCTTGAAGGCTCTATAAGCAAGAATACTATGACAACACACAGCAAGCACACACACTGAATCCTGTCAAGAGAGCTGTCAATATAAGTAACTATACTATCAACATGACCATGGTGACTTAACCTCAATACATAGTATGCTTGCCAATAAATCAAATGCCTACAGACCTACCACTTATCAGTGAATTTCAACCACATAATCAAAGATTCATAAGGTATTTTGTGCCAAATAATAAATGAATTTTGTCAATTACCATCTTTTTCAAGTTTGGTCTCCATATGGAGACTAAAAATTTCTTCAAGATAGATTAGGGAAAGACTGGGACAGAAAAGCCAATGGTTAGAGTCAAATTCTAATTCTTGTGTCTATAGATCTTGGAAAAATTCTCTAACCTCCTTATATCTCAAGTTTGTTCTCTGAAAAATGGCAAAATTATATCTATCCATCTTCTCATGAGACAACTATAAAAAATAGACAAAAAATTCACAAAATGGTAGGGTGCCTGGGTGGCTCAGTTGGCTAAGCAACTGTCTTCAGCTCAGGTCAGGATCCTGGAGTCCCAGGATCAAGTCCCACATTGGGCTCCCAGCTCCATGGGGAGTCTGCTTCTCCCTCTGACCTTCTCACCTCCCATGCTCTCTCTCACTGTCTCTCTCTCAAATAAATAAATAAAATCTTTTTAAAAAAATTCAAGATGGTAAAGACAAAAGTTTAAAAATATAAATGCACCTAGGCCCTTTAATGAATAAATTTCCATGCATACAAAACCAACTAATCTTTTTTTTTTTTAAGATTTTATTTATTTGACAGAGATCACAAGTAGGCAGAGAAGCAGGCAGAGAGAAAGAGGAAGGGAAGCAGGCTCCCTGCTGAGCAGAGAGCCAGATGCGGGGCTCAATCCCAGGACCCTGGGATCATGACCTAAGTGGAAGGCAGCGGCTTAACGCACTGAGCCACCCAGGTGCCCCAAACCAACTAATCTTTAGAAGAACTAAGAATTGTCCGAAGTGTGTAGCATTCAGAGTTCTGAACTGAAATAAATGGACTATTACAAGATGATCTCTTTGGAAAGAAAAATGGGTAAAGAACAAAGATGGTTTTCCTCTCAAGTGTTATCGCTGACCTCCAGTGAAGGTGAAGTAGTAGGTTTCAAAGTGAGTGACTACAAACAAGTTTCTTTCAGTTTACTGTTTATGATTTAATGCTACTAAAATCCATTTCCAAGATTTAATTATCATTACAGATTTCAATCTCTTAAGTCTTGTTATTAGACAGCATTATAGTTAAAACATGTATTTCACTGCGATATTCCATTCTAGGACTTTAGGAGGCTATGGCTATCTCCCGTGCTGATGCTCTAATTTTAAATGAATCTACTACTATAAAATATTAAATGATGGATCGATCACATAATTTGAATCTGTAGTGCCATCTGGAAGGAAGTTAAATAATTTTAATTATGTGTGCACATGTCACAAAAGCATACTGCTTTTTCCTTGTGTTCTACATAAAGACAGGGATGGTTAATTTGACTTACATAATAGATTCTTTTATGTAGCATAGTAATGTTATCAATGTTTTTTAATGATTATAACCTTGGTATGAAAGCTCATACCCAACCGTAGATCACAAGAGGACATCTTATTTCCTTGACTAATGGCAATATCATTTAGACAATCAAGAGAAAGGCCTTAGAAATCTTTACTTGCTCTCCTCTTTCACTTCACTGATGAGGAAACCAACTTACAGAGGGGAAGTAATATACCTAAAATGAATACTACTGGTGGCATGGCCAGGAGAACCCAAGTTCACCCCTTGATTTGTGAAATGGATATTATGGTAAGAAAGTGTTTTGCTTCTAGAGACCAATGCAATGATCACAAAGCCATTATATTATTTAGATTCCTTCCCTAGAAATTATACTCTCTAGAATTAAATCGGGCTCAGGATGCATTCATTCTCTAACCTGTTTCCATAATAAAATGGGCACTGGTACAAGATAGCCCTTCTAAATTATAAAGATCGGAAAAGTAATACTGTTAAGGTAATGACTAATACTGTTAAATTTCTTCAAATTTCTGAAGCACATGTTCACCAACTTTAATATGTCCTTTCTATGACAGATTGTTTAGAAGAGTACACATATCAGATGCTATCACATTTTCAGACAGCTTTAGAGAAAAAAAAAACCACACTTCCTCTAAAATGTTTTATCAAAAAATAACTTGGGGCAACAGAAACCAGGTTCAGAATGCTCTTTAAAGGAGCTTTTTTTTTTTTTTTTTTTAAGATTTATTTATTTAAGAGAGAAAGAGAGGTAGAGAGAGAGAATGTAAGCTAGGGGAGAGGGAGAAGGAAAGAGATCTGAAGCATATACCCCGCTGAGCGTGGAGCCTGATGCAGGGCTCGATCTCAAGACCCTGAAATCATGACCTGAGCTGAAATCACGAGTCAGTCACTTAACCAACTGAGCCACCTATGTGTCCCCGAAGATACTATTTTTATAAATACTTATCCATGATATTTTATCAATAATTTCATTATTGCCCTCAAACTAGCATGCTGTTCACATAGGGTTTTTCTCATTATTCTGAGGTTAGAATTTCCAAAAATTATTCTTGCTGCAGTAATCAAACATGTGAGCACGAAATGAGATAAAGAATAATACACTATACACAATGGATCAGTATTATGCTATGAACCAGTTTATACCTTTCGTGTTGATATGAATGCATGCACAAAACTCTTAAGTGAGGACAAATTATGAAACTATTAAAAGAGGGAGCAATTACAGGGACAAATTGAGTTAGCCAAAGAAAAGCCCCTTGATAGTTCCCACCTGTACTGAAGTTATATAATAAACACCATGAATGAACTCTGTGGTACATATAACATTAGGGGGCAGACCAGTAAAGAGAAATATGCAAGGCTCATCTAAAGCTATTCCATTTTGAAAAAGAGAGCCATATAAAAATACAGCATTGTGATGTCAAATGCTTTCTTGATCCCTACATACTTAACCTAGAACTATATATCATATCCATTCTCCTTTTTATAGCAAATAGAATGAGTTACCACATTATTTAAGTAATATGGTAATTTAGAAAACATTTTCTAAATCAGGCTCTCTACTTAGCAGGGAGCCTGCTTGCTTCTCCCTCTCCCTCTGCCTGCTGCGCTGCCTACTTGTGATCCCTGCCTCTCTTTATCTGTGTCAAAGGAATAAATAAAATCTTTAAAAAACAAACAAATACAGATTATAAGCCTGAATCCCTAAACTTACTTCATCTTTTTATACTATGATAGTGAGAACAAAGCAAAAGCAGACATTTGATAGCAATAAGGCCTCACTCTGGGAGCCATTATCTGATAATGAGTGTGCCCTAAGTTCTGCTTGCAAAAAGCCAGTTGAACCCTGCCCTGGAAGGAGCCCTCCACCCTTCCCCTATGATAGATAGGTGACAAAAACCTGATTGAATGACAGGCACAGGGAGGGTTAATCAGATTGAAACCGCCCACCAACAAGCCCATAAAAACTCCTAGACTTAGAAACTCTGGTGGCAACGCCTTCAGGTCCCCTCCCTCTTTGGGTCCTTTATACTATCACTTTGCTATCACTCAATAAATCTTGATTTGCTGCCGCCCTCCCCCTAAATTGGGTTGATTTATGTCAAACAGAAAATACTATGTAATTACTTTGTTATGTTCATATGGTATGAAAATAAAATTGTACAAATGAAATCAAATTCTGCAGGCTATCAAGAATTTTCCAGGGCGCCTGGGTAGCTCAGTCAATTAAGCAGCTGCCTTTGGCACATGTCCAGACCCCAGGGTTCTAGGGTCTGGGCTTCCTGCTCAGTGGGGAGTCTGCTTCTTCCTCTCCCTCTGCCTGCCGCTTTGCCTACTTGTGCTCTCTCTCCCTCTATGTCAAACAAATATATAAAATCACACACACACAAAAAAAAGAATTTTCTATGCACGAATTTTACCTCATTTTCCTTTATGCAAATTTTCTTTCAGACCCTAATGCTGTCATATGGAGCAAGTGCTTATCAAACTTCTATTACCACAATAATCCTGTTTCTAATCAAAGTATTAGTAAGATTTCACCTCTAACTAGTAACACAAGAGTTTTACTCAGCTTTTACCAAGATCTAAATTCTGGGCATCTCTATATGCTTGAAACTTGTTTCAAGATCTTCACTTTTTTTCTTTAATTTGTATCTATTTCATTGTAGTTTTCATTTTCACTATAATTTAATGAATTGGGTTACCATTTTTCTAAGAGGTGTGAATAATTAAATCTCGATTAAATAAAAGGGGAAACAAGACACTTACTTTAGCTTTTTCTTTAATTGTAATTATATAAAAGGTCCTTATTAAAAAAATCAGTGCAAAAAAAAATCAGTGCAATGTTTCATGCATTTAAATTATTTATACAAAGATGTTCATTGATAAATCAGTTACAACTTCATTATCTTACTTCCAATTCAATATACCTAATATCCATTCATAGCTATAACGAAGCACTTGTAAATTTAAAAATAAGCAAAATCTCATGATTATAGAAACTACTAACAAACAGTCAAAAGTTATTAATTCTACACTTTTCTTAGGAACATTTAAATTTTGCCTCACAACATCCCTGTGAGGTGGGAGGTGTTCCCATACATGACAACAAATGGACCAAGATGGGAGTATCAGATTACATGTAGGAAAACGGGTACATTATGTCTTAAAGGAAATGTCATGTATAAACAGCACGAAATGATTTGGTTATTTCCCAGTATTTTTTATCAGAAATAATAGCTATTTTGATTCTCAAGAAATAGGAATTTTTCTTCATGAAGGGCTTTTAAGTCTTCTGAAATTAAGTGGAACAAAGTCCAGGCATACGTTGGAGATACTGACGGTTCGGTTCAAGACCACAAAGTGGATATCACAATCAAGTGAGGCAAGTTAGTTTTTTGGTGCCCCAGGGTATATAAAAGTTATGTTCACACTATACTGTAGTGTGCTCAGTGAGCAACAGCATTATGTCTAAAAAAATGAACGTATTTCAATTTAAAAATACTCTATTGCTAAAAAATGTTAACCATCATTGGAGCTTTCAGCTTCTGTAATCCTTTTTCCTGGTTGAGGGTCTTGCCTCGATGTTGATGACTGCTGACTGATCAGACTGCTGAAGGCTGGAGTGGTGGTGGCAAGTTCTTAAAATGAGGTAACAATGAAGTTTGCTGCAGTGACTGACTCTTGCTTTCGCCAACAAATTCTGTCACGTGTGATGCCATTTGATAGCATTTTCCTCACAGAACTTCTTTTAAAATTGGGAGTCAGTCCTCTCAAACCCTGCTGCTGTTTTACCATCTAAGTTTATGTGATAGTCTAAATCATTTTTTGTCACTTTAATAATCTTCATAGCATCTTCTCCAGAAGTAGATTCCATCTCAAGAAACCACTTTCTTTCTTTCTTTTTTTTAAATTTATTTATTTGACAAACAGAGATCACAAGTAGGCAGAGAGGCAGGCTGTGAGAGAGGGGGAGGCAGGCTCCCCGCTGAGCAGAGAGCCCGATGCAGGGCTCAATCCCAGGATGCTGGGATCATGACCTGAGTCGAAGGCAGAGGCTTTAATTCACTGAGCCACCCAGGTGCCCCAAGAAATCACTTTCTTTGCTCGTCCATAAGAATCAACTCCTCATCCATTAAAATCTGATGAGATTGCAGCAATTCAAATATAATAATAATGAAAAGTTTGAAATATTGTGAGAATTACCAAAATATGACAGAGAGATGAAGTGAGCAAATGCTCTTGGAAAAATGGTGCCAATAGACTTGTTCAATTAGGGCTGTCACAGACCTTCAATATGTAAGAAACACATTATCCAGTAAGTGCACTAAAGTGAAGCACAACAAAAGAAGGAAACAAGGTATGCCTGTGCAACAACATTCTGCTGAAGGAACAAACATTTCTTTCTTCTGCTACATGGAGATACCTTAAAACACTATCTAGGATTAAAAAGGAATTCTAACAGTGAATTATCTTCTTTAAAAGTTCTACTTCTTTGGACTCTTCAAAGGTGAACTGTGAAGACTGGGTAATTTACAATTGTCATGTTTCTTCCATGTTAGTTACTCTCTCTCAGTCACGCAGTGTTTGCATCCTTTCTTTTAGAACAAATTGCTGATCCTCTTCTTCCACAGGCAACGGTGACTCTGCTAAGTTCCAAAACTTAAAGATGGCCACAGAAATCATCAGACGGCCAAGGAAAACAGGCTCTTTTCGCAGAAGAAGAAAAAATCCAATTTGGGAAAACTGATCTTTTCTGATTTTACAAAAAAAACGATTCAGCAAGTATCAGAACTTATAGAAATAAGGCAGCTTTTCCACAAAAAGAAAAAAATGTTCAAAGCAGAGTTTTTTTGTTTGTTTTGTTTTGGTTAGAAGTAGGGAAAAGGGAAAGGAGTCTATTTAGGTATGTAATTTTTCTTCCTTAGCATTTCTGCCCAAGATATATCTCTCTCTCCAAAAAACCCAGAATGTGATAAATTATGTCTAATATTAGTTGACAGCTTGGCACCTGGGAGGTCCCATGGGTGGCAAGACTATTAAGACAAAAACTTACTTCGGAAACGAATGACAGAAAGACGATAGAACTTCCAGTACCATGCTGAATAGAAGGGACAAGAGTGGACATTCTTGTCTTTTTCTTTCTCTTAGCAGGGAAGCTTTAAGTCTTTTACATTAGTTGGGGTTTTTTCATAGATGTTCTTTATATTCTTAGTTTTTTGATGGTTTTCCCCATTGGTACTCTAATTGGTTAGTGATTTGCTCCCCTCATTTGGTTTTAGAAATCTGTGCTTTGACAAATACAGAAATATGTTTTCGATTTTTTTAAAATTTTATTTATTTATTTGACAAAGATCACAAGTAGGCAGAGAGGCAGGCAGAGAGAGAGAGGAGGAAGCAGTCTCCCCACTGAGCAGAGAGCCCGATGCGGGGCTGGAGCCCAGGACCCTGGGATTATGACCTGAGCCAAAGGCAGAGGCTTTAACCCACTGAGCCACCAAGGCGCCCCCAGAAATATGTTTTCTTTATTTTTACTTCTTCAAAGGCAACTGTCTATTTTAAAGGATAAAAGAACTGACTGAGAGGAAGAATTCTTTTATAAAACTGTCGCTATTTTTTTGAAAGATATTTTTATTTATTTGACAGAGAGAGAGAGCGCACAAGCAAGGAGAGGGGCAGGCAGAGGGAGAAGGAGAGGCAGGCTCCCCACAGAGCAGGGAGCCTGATGTGGGGGCTCCATCCCAGGAGCCTGGGATCATGATCCCAGCTGGAGGCAGTCGCTTAACCAACTGAGCCACCCAGGCTCCCTGTCACTATTTTTTTTTTTAAAAGCACATCTCTAGGCCTTAGTTTTCCTATCTAAAATTATGAAACCTGGGACACCTGGATGGCTCAGTCAGTCAAGTTTCTGCCTTCCGCTCAGGTCATGATCCCAAGGGTCCTGGAACTGAGCCCCACATTGGGCTCCCTGCTCAGCAGGAGAATTTGTTTCTCCCTCTCCCTTCCCCTGCTCATGCTCTCTTGCTCACTCTCCCTCT